>NC_133617.1:739656464-739956464 GCF_048593235.1 Sminthopsis crassicaudata | reverse complement strand
CACTCAAGCAAACCTCCAACTGTCTCCCTTCAAGAGAGAGAATAGCTTTCCCATGAAGTTATCAAAGGACTTGCTTCTTCAACTGAGGCAGGGGAGGATCTAGGCCCCAGGAAAGGGGACTACAAGGACCTCTTGATGAGTAACTTGTGGTGATTAAGACAGTGCCTCAGCTAGAGTTCACTTTTGCCCTAGAGAGTTCAAATGGATTTGTTAAGCAAATGGATAATCTAACAGAATGCTGATAGAATATTAATAATATTCATCATAATAAGTACTGTGTATGTGGTACTTTAACATTTTCAAAGTGTTTTTGTCACCAGAACTCTATGGATAGATTTTATAATCTGAGGCAGAGCATCGTTAGTGCTTCCTCTCAAAATTATTTGTTTTTATTCAGCCATGTTTATGTTGTTTTCTCCAATATGAGGTAAAATTCTTATGAGCAGGGACCATTTTGATTTTTGTCTTGGTGTGTTAACACAGAAGCACCTAGGCGAGAAGTGACCCAGTGGATAGGGCCCTGGGCGTGGAGTCAAGAATACATGAATTTAATTATTTATTTTTTAAAAATTATTTGTTGAACTAAATGCAAAATAAGAAAAAAACTGAGGAGAAAAAAGAAAGTCAGAAAAATAAAATTAAAAAAACAAAATAATGGCAGAACATCAGAGAAGACTCAAAATATATAGCAATTTCCATTTCAAGAAAGCATATATAATCATAAAAATTATATCCATCTTTTCTTTACTTCCCTATGGTTATCCTTTTTTTCTCTGCTGTGCACTTTTTACTTTATTCCTTTTTTCTTCTTTCATATCCCCCAACTCGTCCAAGCAGGGCATTTAAGCACAGGTATACATATATACATATATACATATATACACACATATATACATATATACATATATACATATATATACACACACATTTATAGCCACTTACAGACCCACACATATATACATTTATCTATATGTACATATACATAGACCTACCTGCATATATGCCCACATATATTCAAACATATATGTGTGCGTGCATATATAAAAATGTATATATCTATATATGCGCACACACACATTTACCCATGTGTAAACCTGCATCTAAAGCAATATTATGGCTGATATAGAATATAGATTTCTCCCTTGATTAAATCTTTTAAGTTTGACTTTGTCTGAGAGCCCTACCTTTTATTTCTAATAATTCTACTCCTGATCCTTGTTGTAGTGTTTATGTATATCTCTTATTCCCTTTCCCTGTTAAGACTTCTACTTTAATTCTGCTCCTTAACTTTCCTTGCTATTTAACCTCCCCCTATCCATGTTTCCCTCCCTTTTCTTCTCCCCCAACCTTTTCCTTCCCTCTTCATCCATCCCCATTAGTCTTTACACTTTTAATCCAAACACCTTTCTTTATCATACTTTGTCCTATTTACCTTTTCCCTTCTTCTATATATCTCTCCTATTGATCTACATATATTGTCCCTCAGCCATAAATCTACCCATCCACCCATCCTCTATTCCCCACCTTATCCGTCCTTTCCTTCCCTTACTTCTTTATATATTTTAGAGAGTGCTATACTCTTAATGGTATATAGATTGGGTTGTCTATTTAACCCATTCTCAATATGAATAGGTTTCTACAATAATGAACCCTCCTTCCCCCTCTATTGCCTCTGTGTCTATTCTTCCTCTGTATTTCATTTGTATAACATAATTACTATTTTTACCTTTTCCTAGACAGTTTTGCTTTTTAGAGACAGATCATATTCAACTCTGCCCCAATCTTTCTTTTGAGCTACTTAATTACTAATGTCAATCTTAAACATATAGTATATATTTCCATGTTTAAAAAAAATTAAGCAATCTATCTGTCTTCTGTTCCTTGAAATTAATCTTTGGTATTGGCTCTTTTGTATTCAATTTTCTATTGTTTGGGTTTGGTTGAAAGAAAGTCCTGAAAATCTGCAAATTTGTCAATGCCCATTCTTTTTCATTCGATATTATGGATAATTTTGTTTGACATGATATTTTTGGCTGCAGGCCTAGTTCTTTGGATTGCCAGTATATATGATTCCAGGACCTGTGGTCTTCTATTGTAGCTGCTGATAGCATTGGGTTGCAGCTCCAGTGTATTTTAATTTTTTTCTTCTTTCTTGCAAATTTTTCTCTTTGATCTTGAGGTTTCAAATTTTGGCAATAATATGTTTTAAATAATAAGTTTTCCACAAATGATTTCTTTGAGGTGGTGACTGGTGGATTTTTTCTATTTCTACTTTCCCCATATTGTTCTTTTACTTCAGGATAATGTTCTTGGATTATTTCTTGCATTATTGTGTCAAGGTTCTTTTTCTGGTTACAACTCTCTGGAAATTTGATTATTTTTATATTTTCTTTTCTTGATCTGTTCAGCAGATTTGTTGTTTTTTCTTATGTTTTGCATTCTGTTCTGTTTTTTTTTCATTCTTTGTATTATGTCTTGTTATTTCTTTCTCTCTCATACCTTTACTGATTTCCCCTTGCCCAATTCTAATTTTCAAAGAGTTATTTTCATCTGCAACTTTCTGTATCTACTTTTCTAATCTTATTTTTCTTGATTTTTTTCAATGTCTTTCATTTGATTTTTAAATTCTTTTTTGAGCTCTTCTATAAATTCTCTCTGGGCAGAGAGCCATTTCACATTACTCTTTGGGGTAGGAGCTTTTTTTATGCCAGTGTCCTATTTTGAAGATGAACCCCAGTTTTCCCTGTTTGCACAGTAAGTTACTATGTTGGGGTTCTTTTTTTTTATTTGCCGGTTCATTTTTTGAAGTATTAGTTTAACACCTCAAATCATGGGGTGGGGAGATGGTACCTCTGATTTCATTTCAGATCTCCCCTCTGACCTAGAAGACCAAACAAAAACTCCCCTCTCCTACAAATGCAACTAGCAGCTTTCCTGCCTCCCCTGCCTCTGCACTCCCATGTGCTGGTTCCTTCTTGCCCAAGGCTATATGAAAGCAGCACAGTTTAGCAAACTGGGATTTCCTAATCGCCTAAATTTCCCTGAGTCTTCCAGAATTTATAATCCCAAATCCCCATGCAGAAAGAGAGGTGAAAGTTCTTTTACTTCAGGCTGAGGCTGAATGGAATGGGGAAAAATAGACAAAGACCACGGGTCTGATATCATGGTGGAAAGAGTATAAGTTGGTCACAAGAAACAAGGTCCATAATCAAAACTAGATTATTTGGACTCGAAGCCAAGGATGATTATCAGAATAGAATAAGCAGCAAGGCTGATATGATACTGAGTTACTGACATGCTATTGATGTGTACTGTTCATTCATTGCTATATCCTTCCATCTCTCCTATTCTCTTAATCTATTTATCCATCTATTCACCAATCTATCCATTCATCTATCATATATGCATACATATACCTTCCCTTTCTCCTTTGCTCCTTTTCCTCCCCTCCCTACTTCTGCCATGGCTTATTGTATACTTGTTGTACAGATTTTCTTTGCAGTGACTCATCATGACCATGAGCTACTCTGAATATTGTTCATACATAAAATAGGCACTCTTAGACCAGAGGGAAAAAAGGCCATACACTGTATCTCAGTAGAAGATAATTGGTACAGATCAGTCACAATCTCCATAAGGAATTGATGAGAATATGGATAGAGAACTTGCTTTGATGTCAATAATACTGGGTTCAGGTTTTGTCTCTGACTCAGACTTCTGTGTGACCATGGGTAATCACTTAACTTCTCAGTGTTTCATGTAGTTCTCCAAATCTAAGTTATAAAAGAATGATGTCTCTGTATCTGGGGAAGGATTTTTCTGTATGGGAGTTTCCCAGACAAATGAAATTACAGTTCTAGAAGAAGGCAAAACAAAAGAATAAAACAGAGGAGATGAGAAGGAACAAAGCAGAGTAACAACGTGGGAAGCAGTAGTGTTTTAGACAAATTTTAACTTCCTTTACCAATTGTTTCTGGAGTAAATTAGACTGACCTGTATCATCTTTCTAAGCCATCTATCACAGAGTCACTGGTACACGCACCAACAGTCATCAAGTCCTTAAGAGAGATTGTCCCTCCTTTGACGTTCCTGCTATGGATGACTTATTTAGCCCACCAGTGTTACAATCTGAGCAATGCCATTCCCATTCATCTTTACTTGACTCAGACATGCTAGTAAGACATACTGAAGTCAGGGTTTCCTTGGAAATAGTGAGCCTAGAGTTGACCTTCATTGTTCTCCCAATAACCAGGCCCTATTTGTTATCATTAATACCTTTCATTGAACAAAATGATACAACCCCACTCGTTTTTCTCTTTGTTGAGGATCCCATTGGGGACAGGAGGACACAGGAATGAAATATTTCAAAAGATGCTCTTTTCTAAAGTTGCCCCCCTTGATTTTTTGATGCTTATGGCTGCCTCTTTGATCCCCCACTTCTGTTGTACAAGGAATCCAATAGTCCCTCAGAATACTTCAGGAAAGGTTTTCTTTTTTTAATTCTTTTTCTTCAATTCTATTTAAAAAACTATTTTTAAAATTTGCTTTTTAAAAATTTTAGTTCCAAATTTTCCCCCATCCTTATCCTCCCCCATATCTGAAAGGGTAAGCAATCTATATAGATGATGCATATGCAATTATGCAAAACAATTTCAGGAAAGGTTTTCCTCACCTATTCCTTGGCTGTAGATTTTCAACTGTTTATATCTACCTCCAACTCCAAGACTGACTAGTTCCAGAGTCTTTTATTCTCAAAATATTAGAATCTGACCAATTCTATTTCTCTGAAAGGATTACTGCTACTGAAGGAATAGACATATATGGATGAATATCACCAATCATTTTCTTAAAATACTCACATTTCTTTTGCTCTGCAAGGGAGTTTTTTTGTGTGTTTTTTTTTTTTTGCTTTTGCTTTTATTAAGGAGTATTTCTTTCAAGAAAGAATACTTTTCCCTCGGTCAAAACATATTAGCAAATTGAAAGGAACACTCCATTATTACAACCCTAATCATTTTCCTGCTGGACTTACTCTCTCAAGGACTGTCTCCCATATAGTTCTTTCTTGAGTTCATACATTATTAAGCCCTCCCTCATATTACTTTGTTTTTATATTGTGTGAATCTTATATTTACATTAAAATGGGGGACATCAATTAAAGGAGAAACATTTCCTCTATCTCTTCCTTTGAGTTCATCTAGATTCAGGTCCTTGTCACCTCTCAGCTTTACGCTTTTGTCTCCTGGTCCCTTATCTTCAGATGATCTCCTCAACCCATCCATTCAATGTACACCACTGACCTTTATATTAATTTATAGTTTCATCTCTTCTCTTCTCTGAAGAATTAGGTCTCTACCTCCATCTCAGGCCCCTCTACTACTAGGTGATTTTGACTCCTATTCTTTTCAGAATTTGATTCATTTCAGCAAGTATTATGTCCTAGGCACCAAATATTCAAGGACTATGGTACAGTGGGAAAAACACTGAAGTTGGAGTTAGAGGACTTACATTCAAAGTCTAGCTCTGCCATTTAATACTGGGTAAGTCATTTAACCTCTCTGGATCTCAGTTTCCTCATTTGTAAAAGGAAGCCATTGGAAAATGTCAATAAGTTATCAGAGTATGGTCCAAGGACACTCAGATATTCCTTTCAGGGAAATATTCCAAAATAGTTTCAGGGGGTCTTCAGCACTAAAGCTATTTTCATAATAATTATAAGACATCATGCTTTTAACGTAATAAATATTCATAGCTATAACCCACATAAACAAAAGCTCTTAGAGAACGGTCCTAGATAATTTTCAGAGCATAATGAGTTTTGGAGGCCTAAAACATTGAGACCCACAGAAAAGATGGTGTCTAAGGTCCTTTCAAATTTTAAGTCTACAATCCTAACACAAAAGCACAAGTCCCCTATCTCAAAGATCTTACATTCAATTGGGAGGAAACAACATGTATACACATAACAAAATGAAAAAACAAGGCTGCCAGCAACTAGGGGAAATCAAGGAAGTTATCATATAAGAAGTGATGCTTGAGCTTTGAAGAAAGCTAAGGGTTCCAAGACAGACAAAAAGGGAGTGCTTTCCAGGCAAATGGGACAATCTGTGCAAAAATCATAAAGATGAGAGATGGAATGTTTTCTATCAGGAATACCAAAAGAAGCAGCAAGTTTTTTTTTTAAAGGTTAGGTTATGCATATTTAATTCTTGAAAAAATCAAAGATGGGTTCTTCACAATTGCTACTTTCTATTCTAGAGTTGTGCTCATATCTTTAATGATGGTTTGCAGGATTTTGCCAAGAATTGAAGATGGCAATGGAATAGCAGAGTGAAGCATCACAAGAAAATTTTGAGTTATACAGATTTGATAGGATGGTTTCTGAAATCTCTATCTCTGAAATTGTGGGATTTTATAAGTGATGGGATGAGCTGGTTAATGTTTAACAAGCAGCTCTATGAAAATAAAACTGTGTACTATATATATATATATATAGATAAATAGATATAGATAGATAAGTAGGTAAATATTGCCTCCACAAAGAAAATATCTATATCTATACAAAAATAGAAATAGATATTTTCTTTGTGGAGGCAATAGGGGTCAAGTGACTTTCCCAGGGTCACACAGCTAGGTAGTATTAAGTAGCTGAAGTCAGATGTTAACTTAGGTCCTCCTGACTTCACGACTGGCACTCTATCCTTAGGGATTAAATGTATCATCTTTCCACATAGGAACTATAAAAGGAAATATAAAAGGAAAATGTAAAATGAAATATAAAATTCATATAAAATGAAATTGAAAATTTCCCCATCACAGTTGCCTATATGCCATTCATTTCTTATTCTATAAATAACCCAATAAAGCCCTGGAACTTGTACAAAGCCCTAAACCAACGCTAAATTGCAAAGACTGGACCACTATAAAACTAAAATTCTCACAAGTGATGCTGTTAACATGCTCCACTTGATACAGCAATGGAAAAGATACAGGATTGGAAAAGAGCAGGGTTTTTGATTGATTGTTTGTTTGTTTTGTTTGGTTTGGTTTGGTTTGGTTTTCCCAGCCCTGAGGAAGTGCATTGTCCAGAAATGTTCAAGTTACTGAACAATTGGACTCATTTGCCATGCTAACTAGGATGGGATTAAGATGTTGCTAGCTAGCCTTCAACAATATGAATTATCAAACCAACATTATCAACAACCTGAGAATTACCAAAAAAGCTGGCTAGTTTTTGAAGAGGCAGACGAACTAGAGACCAAATTGCTAGCAGTCTCCATTGTGGAGAAAGCAGGGGAGTTGCAGAAGAGCTTCTCCTGTGGCTGAGTTGACTACAGCACGTCCCTGACTGTATGGATCCCAAGGAAATATGGCAAGTCCTCAGAGATGGGAAGACCAGTTCACCTTCTTTGTCTCCTGACCTTCCTGGGAGGGGGAGGGGAGAAGAACTAGAATTGAACATAACAGATTAGTTTAAGATTGAAAAAGGAAAACAAGGATTAATATTGTCATTTTCTTTATTTAACTTTAATGATTTACAAACCAGAAAATTTACAGTTCAAAATGCATGACAGCACAGTATACTATTTCTGTGCCTTTTATTCGATGTTTCAGGGGACTTTTGAGTGTCTGTGGCTTGGCTGGTGACCAGGAGATTTTCATAAGGAACAGTCATAAGGAACTCAATTGTTAAAATCTCAGAGCCTCTGGGGGATAGGCTTCTCAAAGGGAATTCGCGCTGAGCTAGACACCTGCACCGGGCAGGGGGGGGGGGGGGGGACCGGCTCTGCCAGGGGGACTGGTATCGAAGGGGGGACAGGCTCTGCGAGGGGGACTGGAACCGAGGGGAGGACCAGCTTTGCAAGGGGGACTGGTACCGAGGTGGGGACAGGCTCTGTGCAGAGGACCGGCTCCGAGCTAGACACCTGCACCAGCCAGGGGATCGGCTCTCGGAGCTGGACCCACTCTGAGCTAGATACCGGCACCTGGGGGGGGACCGGATCTGGGAGGGGGACTGGTACCGAGGGAGGGACCGGCTCTTCGAATGGGACCTGGACCGAGGCGGGGACTGGCTCTGCCCGGGGGACCAGCTCCAAGCTAGACACCTGCACCCCCCAGGGGATCTGCTCTCGGAGCAGGACCCACTTTGAGCTAGACACCGGCACCTAGGGGGGGACCTGCTCTTCGAAGGGGACTGGTACCGACGGGGGGACCGGCTCTGCCAGGGGGACTGGTACCGAGGGGGGGACCGGCTCTGCGAGGAGGACTGGTACCTACGGGGGGACCGG
The DNA here is from genome assembly GCF_048593235.1 of Sminthopsis crassicaudata. NCBI lineage: Eukaryota > Metazoa > Chordata > Mammalia > Dasyuromorphia > Dasyuridae > Sminthopsis > Sminthopsis crassicaudata. The sequence continues at coordinate 739,948,176 of NC_133617.1, read as the reverse complement.
CTCTGCGAGGGGGACTGGTACCGAGGGAGGGACCGGTTCTGCCAGGGAGACTCGTACCGAGGCGTGGACCGGCTCTGCCAGGGGGACTGGTACCGAGGCGGGGACCGGCTCTGCCAGGGGGACTGGTACCGAGGGGGCGACAGACTCTGCAAGGGGGACTGGTACCGACGGGGGGACCGGCTCTGAGAGGGATACTGGTACCGAGGCGGGGACCGGCTCTTCCAAGGGGACTGGTACCGAGGAGGGGACCGGCTCTGCGTGAGGGACCTGCTCCGAACTAGACACTTACACCCCCCAGGGGATCGGCTCCCCGAGCTGGACCCACTCTGAGCTAGACACCGGCACTGCGGGGGGGACCGGCTCTTCAAGGGGGACTGGTACCGACGGGGGGACCGGCTCCACGAGGGGGAACGACTCCGAGTTAGACCCCGGCACCACCCGAGGAATCCTCTCCGAGCTGGACACAGGCTCCATGCTGGGGACCGGCTCGGCACCCGGGATCGGCGGCAGGAGTGCCTCGGGCTCCTGCTGGGAGAGCTTTCCCCACTGCGGGCCACCCTCCTCCTTTTGGGAGACGGGCTCTCGCTTCCCCTGCAGCGCCCTCTCCGGGAGCCCCAGTCCCGCCCTGTGCAAGTTGGCGAACGACGATCCCCGGATGGATTCCTTTCCAGCCGGCCTGGGCGCGTGGCTTCTCCCTCACTGCAGTTCCCATCCTCCCTTTCTTCCCCCACAACTAGCATTCGAAGCTGCCGGGGCCCCGGGTCTTCCGGGCCGCGGCGCTTGTGGAGCGGGGGCAGCTTGATGTCACACAGCCGCTCTCCGTGCAGCAGTGCTTGGATAAACTCGTTGGCGCCGATCCATTCCAAGCATCCGCAGTGGTTCTGGTTCCTCAGTTTCCCACAGTCCCGGAGCAGAGGTCGCAGGTGCTCGCGGCAGTCCCGGGCCGTGCCCGTCAGCCTCAGGTAGAAGGCCCCCAACAGGCGGACGTAGCGGAAATCTTCATTCCTGATGAATTCCAGGACCACGGCTCTCTCGGGGCCTATCTGCAGCATCTTCAAGGTGAGGCAGAGGAAAGGGGTCGGCTGCAGGTTGGGGCCGTAGACGCCCCCCACAGCCCGCAGCTCCTTGGCTTTGTCCGCCAGCAGCTCGGCCGTGAGGCCCAAGCACTCCTCCCGCCAGTACCGGGACTCCTGGATGCGAGTCCGGATCATCTTCTCCACCAAGGACTGCGGGTCGGGGCGGCGGAAGTGGCGAGCGGCGTTCCCTGGGCGCTTGGCCATCTTGGGCTAATCGGTGCAACGGGAACTCTGTGGACAGGGAAGGATGGAGAGAAACTTTCTCCTTTGTCCTTTGTCCTTTCTCCTGGAGCAGGAGCTGGATCCTGGCCTGAAGTCTCTCAGACTGGAAATGCCTTCCCAGAGAACCTCTTTATATACAGAGCTTGGAGATGCCCCAACCAATGAAAAAGCTTCACACTGGCCGAGTTGCCACCTGGAGTTAACACCTGCTTAGGTGTCAACCCGCCTTGCCTCAGTTGTTAACTCTGCTTTCTCCCACTGCCTCCCCAAGCGGTACTTTACAAGCCAATGATCTTCTGAACAAGGGGACTTGTTTAGGTGAGTAGATGCTAAGAGTATTCCTAGGGCTCCACTTTCAAAAGTGGCTGGGTTGGATGCCCATCAGTGGGGACATGGCTGAATAAGTTAGGATGCATGAATGTTATGGAATACTGTTATTAGCTAAGAAATGATCAGCACAACGAATTCAGAGAGACCTGGAGAGAAATGAACTGGTACTAATCTTTCCCGCTTTCTTTTGTTTTAGAACACAGGTGGATCAAGCCTTCCCTGACTGCTCAGTGAGCTGAGAACACCCAAGCAGACATTGTCTCTGCACTGAAGGCCTTACTTGAAACAGGGATACACAAATCCATCAGCATGGGAGGTATTCCACAAGCACATAGTAATATAGCACAGGCTAGCAGTAATGGAATGTACTCAATAGGAGGAATTACTCATGTCCTAAATCCTAGAAGAAGGGTATATCAATAACAGTCACACATACACTTCCTTCAGCAGCCAAGAGAGAGTCCAACACCAATTGTCCATTACTTCATGTGTTAGAGAATCCAATGATCCCTGCAAGTTTTTGAAGTCCGGCAACAATCTTTTTATGTGTTAGAGAATCCAATGATTGCTGTAGATTTTGAAGTCCTGCAATTTTTGTTGTTCACTGACACATGTAGTCATCTGATGTTTCTTGGGTCTTTTCTTTTCTTTCAAGAGTCTTCTCCTTTTCTGTCTCCCTTCACTGGACAATATGAATAAGGCTGGTTGGCATCCATCTGATTCCTTCTTCATCTGTAAAAATACAAGCAAACCCTCTTCCCCAAGCAGTTAACCTATCTGTCCCTTCTAGTCACCACTTTCTGGATCTCTCCACATCACCTGGCAATTATCTAAATATAGTGAGCTGCTCACACTGGACACTGCCCTACTGGTGGGTTATAAAATCTGTCTAGCAGAGCCAGTGCATATTTGTCAAAAATCCAGAAGTTAATTGTATAATGAGATAAATTTAGAAGTTCTCTAAGGTTACCTGTGTTTCCCCCTTTCTTTTGTTTTTGGAGGAGCATTTTAATGTCTCTGTTTCTTTTCTCTAATATTCTCTGTCTTGAGATTAAAGGGTATATCCATGGTGTATAAAATCTGATATTGGGCACAAAAGTGTACAAAATGTTTGGAAGTATATTCAAGTCCATTGTCTGTTTTTATTGCTTGTGGCACACACATAATTGCAAATGCTTGTATAAGGAATTCAGTGACTACTCGGGCTATCTCTTTTGCTGCTGGTATTGCAAAAGTAAATCCTGAAAAAGTGTCTACCCCAACATGGTAGACATCACAAGACATATGACAGTGATAGACCACCAAAAAATTTATAATGGGTTACATCCACTTGCCAGATTTCATTTTGTCTCAAACCATGAGGGTTCTACCCTGGAGGGAGCATAGGAGTGTGGAAATGAAAGCAAGCTGTACAGTCTTTTATTATGCTCCTAGCTTGCTCTCTTGTTATCCCAAATTGCAAACTTAAAGCTGGAGCAGCCTGATGCTATAAATATCATGAGATTATTGGGCTTCCTATAATAAAGAAGTATTGGCTAACATGGTTAAATATCAAAATAACATCTGGAATCCACTATGAGAATGGACATGCAAGATATGAATATTACCTGGATGCTTTCTTACTTGCTCTTGAAGTTCCTTAATGAACATATATATATATACATATATATATATATATATATATATATATATATATATATATATATATATATATATATATATGATATTACATTTATATCTCCTGGATAATAAGCAAGAGCTAGAATGATTGTTTACAATTCATTCTGCTGAGTGGACTGAAAAGCAGTTCTGACTACTCTCTTTATAGTTAAGTCATGAGATTATACAGCACAATTATTATGTTGGGATGCGTTGGTCCTTTAAGAGGAACTCTAGAAACCTTTTCTTCAAGAATCCGTCGCCAATTATGTAACAGTCTGGTTATCTCTAATGGAGACCCGTGTGTGAAATTTGGAGCTGTGGCCAATAAAATTTGCTGCTCTGTGATGGTTTCACAGCATACATTAATTTGTACATTAGTATAAAAGGTGTATATCTGGTCAGGTCTTATCCTAGATAATTGTACTACTCAGTTAATAGCCTTTAATAATATTCTATATAACCTGTTGTTAAGGAAAGTTTTTGTACTATAAGTATCTTAGCATATACTTCAAATCCTAAATATTGAAAAGGAGCACGTCTTTGAATTTTTTCTAGAACTATATGCAAATTGTAGCTCCTTAGTGTTCCTATGGTCTTTTGTAAACATGCTTCTAACATTTGCTCCTCAGGTGCATATCCCAATATATCACCCATGTAATGTAACAACATAACTGTTGGAAATGCATTTCTTACTGGAGTAAAGGCAGCAGCCACAACTTCTGGTTTCTCTTTCATGTTTACCTTTTTTCATTAAAGCTTTTTTTTATTTTAAAGCATATGTATAGATAATTTTCCAACATTGTCCCTTACAAAATCTTGTGCTCTAAATTTCCCACTCCTTCCCCCCACCCCCTCCCTAGATGACAAATAATTCAATATGTTAAATATAGTAAAATATATGTTGAATCCAATATATGCATACATGTTTATAAAATCATTTTGATGCATAAGAAAAACCAGGTCAAAAAGGAAAAAAAAATGAGAAAGAAAACAAAATATAAGCAAAATACAATAAAAAGAGTGAAGATGCTATGTTGTGATCCACACTCAGTTCCCACTCTGAGTCCTCTTCCTGAGTGTGGATGTCTCTTGATCACAAGACTATTGGAACTGGTTATCTGCTTGGGAGAAAGGCTTTGCTTGTATTTCCACAGATGGAGAAGGAATCATATGAGTGCCAATGAACCATATTCACCTTGTCCAGTGGAGAGAGACAAAGAGAAATACCTCAAAACAAAGGAGAAGCTAAAAAAAAAAATCTGACATTGAAGGAGCATAGCTGATAATGAGACTTTAAAGAACTTTAAAACCAGCAGGATTCATTGGATTCCCTGAGATAAAAAATTGTTGATAGAGACTGTTGCAGGACTTAAAAACAAGCAGGAATCATTGGATTCTCTAACACAAGATGAGACTATTGCAAGACTTCGAAACTTCCAGGAATTATTGGATATGGATGTCCATGAAGTAATGGACAATAGATTCCTTTTGGACTATTTCTAGGACTTATGGTCATGTATAATTCCTCATGTTGATTCATGTTATTGGTTACATCACTACTAGCCTGTGTTATATTGCTATGCGCTTATGTAATTTATGTAATTATGTATAATATTTCTTATATTGATGGATTTATGTATATCTGTTTTAAGAGTGAAACCCTTCAGAAACTCACTATTCTGATTTGATTTCCCATTTCCTTTGGTGTTTTCATCTCCCTTCCTGAGAATTCAGGGAAGGTGTGATCACCTTCTTTTTTGGGGTTCTCAACTCCTTGAGAAGTAAGGGAGGTCATAACCACTTATGTTCTAAAAACATAGGTGTTCTATGTTCTAAAAACAAAAAGAAAGGGGAGATGTTAGTATTCTTATAAAGTGCTAAGTGGAATTGAGATAGTGCTTAAATCTAGTTTAGCATTGATTTAATCCTACAACAAATAATGGTTTCCTACTGATGTAACAATTGGTGTATACTTAGTGTGGGGCATATAAGGAGGAGGTCTCAGGGCCAGGAAGGAGAAGCACACTAGAAGCTTTCTGAGGCTGAGACAGATTCATTCCATCTTCCACCTTTGTGCTGGATGGAGACATTTGGAGGGAGCTAGAGGCAGAAGCTGGCAGAGACAAAGGACTAGTGGCAGGAGCTTTTGTAACCAAGGAGAGAGATAGGCCTCTAAGAAAACTAACCAGGCCCAAGGAAGGACATAAAACTTTGAAGGAGACAATAAAGGATTTGGACTTTAACTGCTGGCTACATTTGAGGTGATTATTGAACTGAAAAGAAACCTGCTCCCCGAGAATATTATATCTTAGAGAAGAATATTACATACACCAAAAGTTAATTAGACACCTAAGGAAGTGAAATCCCAGGAATTTACAAATTTACAACTTCCAGAGCTCAGTGAAGAGTTAATGTAAAGAAAACTTGAGACTATCACAAAAAAAAGTATGGCTAGTAACCAGATTCGATTTCTCCCACTTTTCAAGGTAAATTGTGTGTTTAATGAAAGTAAGTATACTTTGGGTTGGGGATGAAGGACTGTTTTATACCTATTTTTCTTCTCACACTTTCTAAGTAAATATTGTAGGTTTTTTGTTTGTTTGTTTGTTTGTTTTTTTGGTAAAAGTTAATTGAAATCAACTATTGATTAGGGGAAATATATCTAGGGGAGTTTTATCAGTAAGATATATGACAGTATTAGCAACTTCAACTATCTACAGTTACTACTAGAAGCTGTAGAGAAGAAATAGGTCTACTTTGAGGATTTAACTGTCAGGGTTAAAGGTGAAGTAGTTATGAAAGACTTGCTTTTCAAAGCTTTACAAAGCTTTTCAAAGGCTATTCAAAGTAATAGAATAGTAATATTAATAGAATAATAATATAATAAATATAAGAATAAATATAATAATATATATTATATATTTATAATATTATTATTTATATTATTTATAATATATATTATATATTTATAATATATTACATATAATAAATATAAGAATAAATTAATAGAATAATAATATTAATAGAATAGCAATAGTAATAGAAGGCTGCGTCTAGGAATTTGGAAATTTTATGGCTGCTAATAGAGCGCTGTTTTCTATGGTTTTCACTAAATGACTGAGCCTCTTTCTTTTTCATTTATACATCTTTGGATGATATCTTCTTTTTCCTTTCCTTTTATCTATGTGTCATCCATCTTTAGTAACATGCTGCAGCCTATTTACGTCCATCATAGATCTCTCTCTTGTCTATTGCATTTTGATTCACCAGAGATTGTAATATTCCCAAATTCTTCATAACAAATTATTTTCTTTAAGAAAAGAGAGTAGTGCACTCTCAGCTACCACATCTAGAAGGTCATGGATCCCTCCCAAAAACTTCACTTTACTTCAAATGAGGAGTAGTCCTTAGTTTCAGTGATCTCAAAATGTCAGGAGCTATTTATCAAAGTTAGCGTGAACAGTGTGAAGACATAAGACAATGAATACCTTTCTGACTTGTAAGTACAAAAGCACCCTTAGCATGAGGCACACATAGCCAACACATAGATTTCTTTTTTTACTTATAATAAAGGACCTGAGATACATCTATATTTTAATACTCTTAGCATGCACACTACCATGAGACATATATAAAGACAAATGAACCTAGTGTTAACTAAAGGTGCATATAATTTGTTGAATGGTATAAAAAGAGGATTCTGGATAGGAGTAAACAGTCTATTCAGGCAACAGGATGTATAAGACAATAAATTATTTCCTAAAGTTTCTAAGGAGATGATTTATAAAATGGGGATAAGATTACTTGTGTTAGCTCTCTCACAGTAATGTTGTAAAGCAATTGCTTTGAAAACTTTAAAGTACGAAGTAATTGGAAGTTATTACTAAGTGGTCCCCAATGGAATATAAGAGCAATAGATTAAGGATGTGTGTGTGTGTGTGTGTGTGTGTGTGTGTGTGTGTGTGTGTGTGTATTTAGAGTGGCTCTTAAAGTTTTTAGGTGTAGTGTAATAGTGATAGAAATGTATATCTAAAGTCAGGCAAAGATCAAGAGCTCAAAGCCTTGTCAAGGAAGGAGGTGATGCAGTGAAGGAGCTACAATTGAGTAGTAGGGAGAAAAAGCAGTATAATAGGATGGATAATGTAACAATAGCACTTGGACGTTTATATTAGATCGGAATAAATTCTGTCCATCAGAATTTTGGAAGTTTTCTTTTACTTAATATTTTGTCAACAACAGTTTTATTTTAGCTAAAAATGTTACACATTGCCCAGATGTGTGTGTGTGACTGTGTGTGTGTGTGTGTGTAGTGTGCGTGCACTTATGTGTGTTATATGGCATAGTGAATAAAAGACTGATCATGGAGTCTGGAAGATCTGGATTCAGTTTTTTCTTTTGACAGATAGACAACTCAATCTCTTAATGCCCCAGGCAATTTTATAAAGCCATATATTGTAAAGAATATGCTTGACTACTTTGGGAGAGTGAGTTTCCTCACTAGTAGATCCTTTAATTGATGAAATCATGTTTAGACAAAAACATAAATAAGAGCAAATCATTTGTATGTTGTGATGAATGTTAACTAGGGGAAAGAGGTGACATGGGATAGCATGCTCCAGGGCTTAGAGACTCATTTTCCTGAGTTCAAATCTGGCTGAAGATACTGTGTGACTTTGGGCAAGTCACTTAACCCTGTTTGCCAAAGTAGCCTTCATCTGTAAAATAAATTGGAGAAGAATGACAAACTACTCCATTATCTTTACCAAGAAAACCCCACACCATGTCATGAAGAGCCAGACATGACTGAAATGACTCAGCAACAACAACAACAAAAATATTAACTTACTTGTGAGTACAAGACTATGTCTGTATTTAGGACCAATTTAAATAAGGACAGAGAAGTTAATCATGAGAGAAGCCAATAAGTAATTAAGTTTTTGGCAAAAAAAAATCATATAAAAGAGTCTTTAGAAATGTATAGTTTCTAAATATGGCCACTTCCCATGTTGTAGATGCAATAAGATTCTGAGGATAATGCAATTTCCCTTGGTTATTGCCCTTTATTCTTAATATTCTTAAAAATGACATCATGATATTGGGGCCAAGATACAGTTTGGCTGGCCAAACCAATATACGCTTGGAAGCTGGGCCACAGGTCTGGCACAAATAATCCATAAAAAACATTTGGAGTGGAGATAGTTCAAATTTGCTCATCTCCCATCTCTTTTGAGCTATTACAATTCTGCTTTGTTCATAGAGTATAGTGCCTTCTCTGATGCAGGCATCTATACTTAATGGTCCTGTCCCATGGTGGTTTTCTGTTTCATAATCAATCCAAAGTTATTCAAAGACACCTTGGAAATGTCTGTTTTGCTTCTTCAGACCTTCAAGTGAGTGCTTGCCTTGTTTAAGTTCTCTGAAAATAGTCTCTTAGGCAAACATATTTTTTTGATATTCAAATATTGTGGTCAACTTACTAGAGCTGTGCTCTCTGCAGTAGAATTTTATTGCTTGGCATTTCAGCTCAAGAAAGGGCTTCCGAGTCTAGTATCTTATCTTTCAAAGTGATCTTCAGAATCTTCCAAAGATAATTCAAATAGAAAAGGTCCAGTTTCCTGGCATGACACTAACATATTGTCCAGGTTTCACAAGCATACAATGAAGACAGCTCAATAGCTTCTGCAGACATTCAGTTTGGCAGACAGTCTAATATTTCTTCTCTCCCACACTCTTTCAATTTTTCTTACATATCTATTTAATGACAGTAGTTATTTAAAATGTGTATTTTTTGTTCAATTATCAATAAATTTTCTCTGCTATCAGGACATGAAATATACCTATATTTTAATACTCTTAGCATGAACACTACCATGAGGCATAGAATAATTGCAATTAAATAGATATTGCACAGATTCTCTTCTGAAAGGTGAATTGAACAGGTGATAGAATTGGATATATCTTGTATATCAAGAAAACAAATCTCATTTTATGGTGATTAGAATATATTACCTTGCTATGTTTATAATGACCATAAATAAGAAGTCTTCAAGAACATAAAGGGAGAGAATTGTTTTTGCCTCGCAATGCAAAGCACAAACACAGATAATTATAATTTGACATGTGTATTAGTCATAAATGAGTGTTGTATGGTTGGGTTTTTTTTACAATAAAAGAATCAAATATGATTTCACTGATACAGGAATATAGGATATTTAGATAAAAATAAAACTCCTTACAATATAAATTGTTGAATTTTTTTGAAATTTAATGTTTTAGAGAGTTATCAAGAATCCTGAAATGTTGGTTCAATAGCATATAGCCAGAATGTGACAGAAGATTTGAATGGATTAAAAATTGGTTCTCTAAAATGTTAGTTCTTAATAAAAAAGAAATTTAAAAAGTATATTAATGAGGTACAAAACAAAATGCTTTATGAAGGGGAAAGATAATCACCAATAATATTTCTGTTCAAGTCACAAAAACAAAAGAATAATTTTAGGCATTTTTGCTAAAGTATAGAGGTATACTATAAAGTATAGTATATAGCAAGGCTGATAAATTTAGAGAGAGAAGATGCTCAAAAATGGAACACCACATTCTATAATTTGCACCCATTTTAACTTTTGATTTGAAGATATGGTGAAAGAGGACTGGGAGAACATCAATAAGTTAAGGCTACAGGAAAGAAGAAAATAGTTTGTTGGAGAAAGTGAGATGGAGGTAGGAAGATATAAATGAATGCAAAGTGTTTGTTAATCATTTACAATGTATAAACTATTTCAAAACACTAGAGATTCGAAAAGTGAAATAGTAACTGATTTTAAAGAATTTATTTTATCCCTCATATCAGAAAAATTAGAGTAGTTGACTCCTAGGTGGTCCATGCATGTGAACAGTCACATCGATATCTCTCTCATCCCCTTTTATATACTCTGAGTTGTCTTTGAGTTGGGGCAAAGGGAATAGCATTCCTGACAACGGATTTTTTAAATTACATATCTGGGAGATTATACTTCTCTGAGGGACAGTAAGTTAAAAGGCATGAACATGTTCATCATAGGATCTTAATGTAAAGTTGGGAGAGACCTCAAGCTACTCTGAAGTAACTCACTTTACAGATGAGGAAACTGTTACATAAGGACATTAAGTGATGTATCCAAGTTCACACAAGTAAAAAGAATCAATGCTGGCATTTCATTTGACTCCAGGGTCATTGTTCTTCTCACTGTACCATACTCAGAATACAACTGAAATTCGGTAAAGAGGGAAGACATTTAAATCAAGGATGTTGAGACATTATGTAGACAGGTTATAAGAAACTGATTTTAAAGCCATGAAGGATGATGTCAGTTGACAAGAAAGGTGGGAAAGCCATTAATCTGGGAAGGAAATGAGTGAAAAAATGTTTTGGAAGTGGGTAGGTAGCAGCAACAAAGTTAGGAAAGAGTAAATGTAGATGGATTTCATCTACCTCAAAAGAGATTAAAAATTACTGAGAATGAATGAGAGAAACAGTGACAGAGAATATGACTCTCTCTTCTTGACCCTGGGCTCAGGAGGATTGAGGAAAAGGTGAAGTTTCTAAGAATAGGAGGAGTGGTCTTTAATAGAGAGTACTGAAAATGTCATGGAATATGAAAGCATGTTTGCACTAACTGAGAAAGTAGGTAGAACATTGTTTGAAAAGTTGCAGGTTATTGGGTAATTCGTCTTCAAAATAACAGGGATTTCAGAGGATTTCTGATTGCTATTACCATGAATAATTCACTCAATATTTCTCAATCACAAATTAAACCTTTATAAAATAGAGCTAACAATATTTGCATTACCTACTTTATGGTGCTGTTGTGAGAAAAGCAATCTTTAAATTTGGAGGCCATCATCTAACTGACATTGTTTCTCAGATAATACAATGAATCTTGTCACAGGGTAATTAAATATGTGAGAAGCATTAATCATGATCAGAGAAGTACAGAAAAAAAAAGATGCTACAATGTAATTCAAAAGGTCTACAAGATTCAGATTTTATATGTAGATGATCTGAAGGAAAAGTCTTTGTATTTCAGAAGTTGCACATTCCCTTGTTTTATTTTGTTGTATCTTGGTTTTTTCTTCACTTTTTGAGCTTCAATATTAAATCTGTCAATAAATTAAATCTGTCAAAATTTATTTGAATATCATAAAGAAGACAGTAAGCCATGAATGATATAAGTAAATTCAAATGATGGCATAAAAAGAATGGCTAGCTCATTTATAAATCAAAAAAATAAAGCACAAAAACAGTCTCAAGTTTATGCTATACAAGGATTGACTGAAATACTGGAAATATTTAGCCTGAAGAAAAGAGTCTTGGAGGCAAAATTCTAGAATGTAATATCAAGAGGCTGTTATGTAGAAAAATTTTGGATTTGTTCTTTTTTCCCTTAGAAGTGATGGCTGGAAATTTTGTTGTTAGTGCTCAGCCACTGAGTCATGTCTGACTCTTGCTGACGCCATGGACCATGCCAGACCCTTCTGTCAAGCTGTTTTAGGTCATAGAGGGTTGCTGACATTAGAGATCTTCATACAAAGGCTAGATGATCATTTGTTGAGTAAATTATAGTGGGGATTCCTTTAATATACAGGTTGGATTAGAAGGCCCCTTCTAACTCTCAAAGCCTGATTCAATTGTTAGAGTCTAATGAAATCCAGGGACCTTTGACAAACAAAAGTAGAAACTCTCTTTAAAATAAGAATAATGATAAAGTACTAATGATAGTGCTTTAAAGATTTTGAAGCATTTTACATATATCACTTTAATATGCTAATAAAATCTAAAAAGTCAAAGATGGTGCAAATGATAGAATGTGGTTTTAAAGGATATAGTTTAAGGCAATGGAAGCAACATTGACTCTGGAGTTAGAGGGAATAGTTCATCCTGTGTCTGACATTTACTTGTGCTGACTTTGGGTAAGTAACTTAACCACCAAGAGCCTCATTTTCCTTCCATGTAAAATGAGATAGGTGGACAGATTGGTTTCTGAAGTCCCTTTTAGATCTCTATAATCTAATAAGTAATGAAAGAAATAACTTTAATGAAAGTAAGTGGATTATATAGAAGAGGAAAATGAATGATTTTACTTGGCACTTTCCTAACTTATTACTTCTCTTTGTATCAGTTGGTATGTGGGAGGAAAAAATATTTAATGCTCATTGCTGAGGATTTACTCACTACTCTCTCAGGCAGTCCTGGTGATATTTCATATTTATTACTATAAATTATTGGTATTCTGAAATGTCACGAAGCCTGAGAATGAGATCAGTGAGGAAGCAATAACAACTGAGAGTAAAGAAATGTCTTGCGTTTTAATGATTCCTGCCCTATTACTTTGCCTCAAGTTACTCAGGGGGGCCACTGACTCATGATTTGTCTCTGCCAGATGAGAGACAAGCAAGCTGGGAGGCAGACTCTCCATTTCCTCTTGCTTTCCACTAGAATGGTGTTTAACTTCTGGAAATATTTTGAAGGGAAAAGTGAAAATTTTCTGGAAATCTGTACAGATCTTCAAACCAGTGCATTGGGGTAAAATAAAGAAAACTGCCTGACTGAATATCATTTAATAAATTATAATTTCATAAATACTTTGCTGAATGTCAGAATTGGAAGGGTCCTTGGTGATGTCTATGTGACAAATTCATCATTTCAAAAAGTTGGGCTAGGAGAAAAGGTGCTATCGAGGGTCCCTTTTATTTTAACATTCTGTGAGCAGTTTATTTTGCAAATTGCACAGGGATTTCAATGGATATTTTACCCAGACCACAAAGAGACCCTACTAAAATTGGAATCTTTTTTTCCATTATTTTTAACAAAGGAAATAGTCATTGCAATGAAGAAGGTTATATAAATATAAGAACAAGGAGAATATGGGGAAAACATCTAGGAAATTCAATGAATCATAAGAAAAATAGGATGCAGGCTCTTTGAGGACAGAGAATAGGAAAGTAATTTAATTTTCTCTTACCCTCAGTTTCCATACCAACTCAGTGACCATTTGTTCCAGTTCATGACCAAAAAGTATTCCTGCTATATTGTGCCAGAATGGCCATCATTCAGCCTTTACTTCAAGGAGGTAATTTGTTCCATTTGGGGAGTCCCAAATATTGGTAAGTTTTTACTGAGAGTGAGTCTAAATTTGCTTCTTTGAAACTTTCACTTATTTTTTTTTTTGTTCTACCATCTGCAATCCAATAAATCTAGTCCCTATTTCATATGGCATCCTTTCAAATACTTGAAGATAGCTATCATGTCCATCTATCAATATACATGCAATTATTAAATTCCTACTTTGTGCCAAACACTATGTCAGGGATATCCCCAATGATTCTTTTCTGAGTCAGATAATCCCAACTGTTAACTCTCACATATCATGGACTCAAGGTCCATCTTGTTTATTTTTTCACCATCTTGTTTATTTTTCAAATATTTATTAGACACTTACTATGTGCAAAGTGTTTTACAATTATCACTTTAATTGCTCCCTCCTTTGGTTGCCCTTCTTTGCATGCCCTCCAGCTGATCCATTGGCAGGCATGAGTAGGTAGATAAGTAGAATAGATAGATAGATTTATAGATACTTACTGTATATTAGGCATTGTGTTAATAAGCAATAGGCTCACAAATAGAAGCAAATAAGATAAACGTTACTCTCAAAGAAGCTTATGGTCAAATGGGAATAAGACAGTATATAAAGGCAAAATAGCAAAATATAGGGTGGCTGGAAAGTGACATGGAGTCTTGCTTCCTGGTAAGATATGGTGAAAGTTCATCTATTGGAGCCCAGGATTGTTCTACTAAATTGTGAAGCTCTTCAGGACATGGTCTGTATTATGTCTTTCTTTGTATCCCCAGAATTTAGCAGGGAGGTTGATACATAGTTGATGTTTAAAAAAATGTTTGTTTGTTTGTTTTTGACTCAGACTCTGACTGAGGGCCTTATATATGTTCTTCCTGATTTTTTATTGCCCCAAATGAATGACAGAACTCCAGAAGTGGTCTGACCAGGTCAGAAGACAGAAGTATTAGGATTTCTTAATACCTTCAAACTATATAATAAAGCTCAATATCACATTAGATTTTTGGCAACATTTCACTCTTCAGGGTCAGAGTCATGAATTAATTAATGAGCATTTATTAAGTTCCTTCTATGTGCCAGGCCCTGCACTAAATACTGGGGATAGCAAAAGCCCTGCCCTCAAGGAACTTACATTCTATTGTTCTTGTCATCTATTACAATGACTACTTTTTTTCAGACAAACTTTTGCCAATCTATACTTTCCTCATCTTCTGCATGTGACCTTCTTGTCTGCTACATTTATGACTTTCTTCAAGATGAATGGGCAAAATGATTCCAATATGACTAGGACTTCTCCCTGTTCCCTATCACAGCAGAGTTCCCCCTCTAAATCACTCTCTTCAGATTGAAGGATGATATAGTGATCACCAAATATTAGAGGCTGGAAGGGTGCTTAAATCAACTTCTTACTCTCTCTCTCTCTCAATTTCCTAGGAGGAAACTATAAGAAAGAGGACAAAGATGAGTCAGAAAGCCTGTATTTCTTCTCTATTTCTATGACTTTAAATTTTAGATTTAAAATGCACTGACTTTTAACTTCAACCCTGGAGAATTCCTAGCTCAGGTATAACCTTCCACATGAGCCTTATTTATCCCACTCCAGCCATTAGCATGATCTCCCTCTCTTGAAACTACTCCAAATGATTTCCCATCTACTTTGTTTACACTTATCTGTCTGTATTTTGCATACTCCCAATAGATTGTAAACTTCTTAAAGATAAGAGCTGTTTAATGATTTTGATTTGTATTCCTAGTATCTAATAAGCAGCTGGCATATAGTAAGCACTTATATGTACTTTGTTTTCATTTAGTCATCCGTCCATTCATGCCTGCTATGATCTCAAAGCCTTAGAATATATCCTATGTGACTTAAGAGAAGAATGCTAATTTCAACAACAACAATTAGCAGTTAGTAAAAGGTGATTTGTACATTAACTCCAGTTTGCTTATTGCCTTGGGCTTGAATCCTACATAATTCATGATACTCCAAAAGCCACAACAAGTTTTGTCCAGATTCTAAACATGTCCTTGCTATGGATTTCCAATCACTGGGGGGTTAAGATTTCATAAGCCAAATTATCTAATAACATCTTAACATAAGATGATGTAGCACCATAAAGAGTGTAACCTTTTTTCAAATCCATATTTTTTTCCAAATCAAAAGGAGTGTATCTTCTCCTTTTTTGACCTAAAGAATCAAGCTCTTCAATCACAGGGTATGCATTTATTTTTAAATCAGATATATCCTATCTTTCATTTTTTGCCTTAACCAATATGTTTTGTAATCTTGCCATGGGCTGCTTCATAGGTGGTGCTGAATGTGTTACTGCCTCTCCCCCTCCTCTTTCTCTCTCCACCCTCCTCACCAATGTTTTGCTTCTGACCATCACCTTCCTCAATCTACCATCCCTTTTTTCAGTACTTTCCCCCTTTTTTTTTTTATCGCTTTCCCCTTCTACTTCTGTTCTTCCTCCTATTAGCCTTTCCTTTTCCCTTTCCCTTCCTATTTCCTTGTAGGGTGAGACAAGTTTCTATATCAAACTAAATATGTATGTTAATCCCTTTTTGAGCCAAATCAGATGTGATTAAGGTTCAAACAATTCTCATCCCCCTCTTTTCTTTCCTTCAACCTCAGCAGGTCATTTTTGCCACTTCATGTGATGTAATTTGCACCATTTTATCTACCCATTCCTCTTCTTCCAGTATAATCCATTTTTCACCCCTAACTTTTTTTTTAATATCATAACATTAAATTCAACTTATGCCTACACCCTCTAAGTAAACTTCTAACAAAGATATGTTATGGGCTAGAACTTGAAACAAGATGCTAAGCCACTGGAATTGAAAGAGACAATGCTTATGTACTCAGTTCACATCTTTAGAGTTCACACCTTTAAGGGAGTTTACACATTAGTTCACACGTAAGAGTTCACACCTTTAGAGAGCTATATAAGCTAGGAGCTTCAACTAGGATTGACTTCAGGAGATTCACAAGTCAGAAGCCCACTCTTTTTTTTTAATTTTTTAAATTAATTTTATAATTATAACATTTTTTGATAGTACCTTGTACTCCCTTCTGTTCTGAATTTTTCCCCTTCTCTCCACCCCCTCCCCTAGATGGCAGGCATTCCCATACATATTAAATATGTTATAGTATAGCCTAGGTACAATATATGTGTGCAGAACTGAATTTTGTTGTTGTTGTTGCAGCAAAGGAAGAATTGTATTCGGAAGGTAAAAATAACCCGGGGAGAAAAACAAAAAATGCTAACAGTTTACGCTCATTCCCCAGTGTTCCTTCTCTGGATGTAGCTGATTCTGTCCATCATTGATCAATTGGAATTGGATTAGCTCTTCTCTATGTTGAAGATATCCACTTCCATCAGAATACATCCTCATATAGTATTGTTGTTAAAGTGTATAATGATCTCCTGGTTCTGCTCATTTCACTCAGCATCTGTTGATGTAAGTCTCTCCAGGCCTCTCTGTATTCATCCTGCTGGTCATTTCTTACAGAACAATAATATTCCATAACATTCATATATCACAATTTACCCAACTATTTTCCAATTGATGGGCATCCATTCATTTTCCAATTTCTAGCCACTATGAAAAGGGCTGCCACAAACATTTTGACACATACAGGTCCCTTTCCCCAGAAGCCCACTCTCAGAGGCAGAGGCAGAGTCATTCCATTTTCCACTTTTGTGCTGGCTGGAGGCAAAAGGACAAACCTTTGGATTGGGAGAAATTCGGAGGGAGCTTTTGGAACCAAGGAGAGAGATAGGCCTTTATTAAAGCTAACTGAGCCCCAAGAAAAGAGACTAGAATTAAAAGGAAAAAATAAAGGATTTGGATTTTAACTCCTGGCTGCATTTCAGGTGATTATTACACTGAACTGAAACTAAGGCTGCCTCCAGAAGCTCCCCAAGAAACCTGCTCCCAGAGAACATTACAATTTAGAGAAGAACACTACAGATATAGTTCTCAAAAGTTACACATATCATCTTCCCATGTAGAAATGTAAACATGTTAATCTTGAAAATATATCTTGTTATACTTCTCTTGAGTTCTGTATTTGAAGATAAAATTTTGTGATCAGCTCTGGTCTTTTCATCAAAAATAATTGAAAATCCCCTATTTCATTGAATATTCATCTTTTCCCCTGAAAGATAAAGCTTACTTGATTCTTAGCTGCAATCCAAGCTCCAGAATATCATATTTCAGACCCTTTGATCCTTTAAAGTGGAAGCTGCTAGGTCCTAGGTAAACCTGATTGTGGCTCTTTGATATTTGAATTATTTCTTTTTGGCTGCTTGCATTATCTTCCCCTTAATCTTATAGTTCTGGAATTTAGCTATGATATTACTTGGAGTTTTCATTTTGGGGTCCCTTTCAGGAGTTGATTGGTGGATTTTTTCCAGTGGCTTTTTACCACTGGTTCTGATATATCAGAACAGTTTTCTTGATGAACTCTTGAAGAATGCTATCCAGACTCTTTTTTTTTTTTGGTCATAGCCTTTTAAAATTGTCTCTCCTGGATTTATTTTAGAGATGAGTTGTTTTTCTAATGAAGTATTTCACATTTTCTCCTATTTTTCTTTTCCTTTTTGCTTTTATTTGACTGATTCTTGATGTCTTACTGAATCATTCACTTTCATTTGTCCAATTCTAATATTTAGTGAATTATTTTCTTCAGTTAGCTTTTTCAACCTCCTTTTGCCTAATTGAACTTTGAAATAAGTTGTTTTGCTCATTAGATGTTTTTTTCCATTTCATCAATTCTATTTTTAAGGTGTTATCTTTTTTCCATTTTACCAACTCTGTTTTTCAAAAATTGTTTTTCCTTTTCCATTTTTCCAGATCTGTTTTTTAAGAAGCTGTTTTCTTTAGTATATATATTTTCCATTTCACCAAATGCATTTTTAAGGAATTTTTTCCCAGACAATTTCTATGTTTCCTTTTCCAAATTCTCCTGCAAAGTTCTGATTTCTTTCCTCCATTTTTCTTCTAATTCTCCTTTAAGATCTTTTTTGAATTCTTCCAAGAGAGTTTTTTGAGTTGGGGATCAGTTCATAATTCCTTTTAAGGCTTCATCTGGAGATATTTTTCTTTACTTTCCTCAGGGTTTGAAGTATTTTTTTTTGTTTGTTTGTTTGTTTTTTGTCTCCAAAATAGCTATCTTTTGTCAGAGCTTTTCTTCCTTTTTTGCTCATTTTAAAAAAATTGAGGTCTGCTTTTAAGATATAGAAGAGATTGTCCCGAGTTTCCTCTACAGGGTGACAGGGATTTTATATTGCCTTGGGGTTAATGATGATGCAGACCTCCTCCCCACACTGGGTAAACCTGGCCAGGTCCTTCCTGTTACCCCTGCTGGGGTTCAGAGGCTTACTATTTGCCTTGTATAGTTGTGTGGGAGTTCTCACAGCTAGTCAACTGATCCACTGGCATCTGAACCAGAAGAGAGTAGCTAAAGCTACTGTATTTGTTTAAGAATCTCCCACTAGATTCCCCAAGTGGGGCCCCTCCACCCTAGGCCTCCCTCCATTGGGCCACATTCCTCACCCCCACCCAATTCAGATAGACCTTTCCTAAAGTCCTTCCAAAATATCTTCTGTTAAAAAAAATTTACACTCCAAATATTTGTAGATTCTGTCACTCTAAAACTGGTTTGGAGGTTTTATCTAGTGTTGATTCTGAGGAAAGCCAGGAAGAGCTCAGACAAAGTCCTGTCTACTCTTTGACGTCTTGGTTCTACCCCCAGTCTTCAGATCTTTTAATTTTAAAGTTAAAAATTGCATCATCTGGTAAATAGAAGAAGGGAAGGAGAGAAAAAACAAATCTCCCCTCATATCAATCTCTTGGTGTATCACTCAACTAACCTATTGCTAGAGTGATGGAGCTTTTGTACTGGCTTACTATTTTTTCCATATTCCTATGGAGAATGACTGAATCTCATTAAGCTATCAAAATGCTTCCTATGATGTCCTTTTCCCCTATAGTCCTACAAACAGTGATCTTTCATTTTTTCATATATTTTCCAATTTGATGGTTAGAAAGTGAAATTTCAGTTATTTTAATTTGTATTTCTCTCATTAATGGTGATATTAAACATTTCAAATATAGTTGTCAACAGCTTGAATTTCTCAATTTGAAAATTTATTGTATGCTTATCTATCAGTATAAGGTTCTCACATGAAGGTCAGAAGTAAGGATTTCAAGGTCTATCTGAAGAACTTTGGAATTGATTATAAGACATGGGTAACATGGGAACAGATCATGGACAGTAGACTAACTGGGACATAAGCAGTGCAATGAGATCTCTGAATAAAAATGTTTTATTAGTTTAGTAATTAGTTTAGTAATTACTCATAATTATGATTTTCTTTCTAATTCATTTCACAGATCTACCAGCAAAAAATGGTTTGCCTACATCTCCATAGCCCTACAAATATTGACCTACATCATCTTTTCACATCTTTTCCAACTTGATAATTGGAAAATGACAGTACAGAATCATTTTATTTTGTATTTCTCTGAATAGTGATATCAAACATTTCGATGTAATTATTGATAACTTGAATTTCTTCTTTTGAAAATTGGTTGTATCCTTTGACAGTATCCATCAGCATAAGATTTTAAGTCTTATGAGTTAATGTTACCTCTCTCTAAATTTTTAATATCAGAATTTTTTTGAACATATTTGATTCAAAAATTTCCCCTATTCTTATCTTTCCATTTTATGCTAAGTATAATTACTTTAGTAATACAAAAGCTTTATACTTTTATTTAATTGTAAATTTCACATATATGCATATTAATATGTAATTGCATATGTAATGATTTTTATCACCTCCTCCATTATAAGGTTATGAGTTTTTATCTCATATACATCAGAGGAAGATATAATTTCTTTTGATTCTTTTAATCCAATCCAATCTAGCAAACATTTATTAAGTTCCTAATATATGCACAATGATAAGTACAGGAGACACAAAGACTAAATGGAAATAGTCCCTGCCTTCATGAAAAACCTTCTGCTGTATAGATGAAATATATAAACCCAAAACATATGATTTTTCAAGAGGGAGAGCATTCACAACCAAATATTTCAAGGAAGGATTTCCAAAAAGGATGGCACAAGAGCTGAGCCTTGGAGAAAGTAAAGATGATGAAAGAGTGAATTCCTGGTATGGGAAATATGGGGAACGCTTCACAGTCAAGAAACAGATTGTTTGCTTAATCACAAATAGTTGGCTAGAATGTAGAGTGATTGAAAGGAACTAATTTGAATAAATCTTGAGAGGTTCACTGGAGCCAGACTATTAAGGATTTAAATGCCAAGATGAGGAGTGTGAATTTTATCCTGAGGAAATAGGGAATCATTGCCCTCTGTGCATATTATGATATAGACAATCATGCTTTAGGAAAATTGCTTTGGTACTATATTAGGGAAAGATTGGAATGGGAATGAGATTGGAAGCTAGGAGTTCAATTATGATATAATCATTTATATTTAGATCATTTATCCAGTTTAATTGCAGTATATTTTATGATATAATATTGTAACTTATTTTCTGCCAAACTAGGTTCTTGTTATTTTAGGATTCCTTGTAAAATAAAAAGTCTCTTCCCTGGCAATTTTTGTTCTGACATTTATCGAATGTAAGGTTTACATACACATACATTTCTAGGTGTTTAATATAATTCGTGAATCCAGAACACTGATCTAGTTTTCTAGGTTGTCATTGGGTTTTTTTTTTTTGGGGGGGGGTTGTTTGTTAGCTTGTTTTTCTTAATAAAATCAGTTCTCAACAACTATTTTTAAAACATTACTTCATAATATCATTTGAGGTATAAAAAGGCCAAACTTTTGCTATTTTCCTTGATATTACTGACAGTCTATTGCTCCAGGTATATTTTATTATGAATTGTATTATTATAATGCTGTCTGATTATAAAAATTATTCCACCAGTAATTTGATTAGTTTACAATTAAAGTTGTAAATTAATTACATAGAATCATTACTTTTATTATAACAATTCATCTTAGCTGTAAACATTGAAGAGTTCTTCCATTATTTCAGTTTACATTATTTGTAGGTCAATTTATCTAAGTCCTGTTTATCTTGACAGGTGACTCCCAGTTAATTTATGGATTTTGCAGTTCTTTAAATTATAATTTCTTTTTTTTCTGTCTTTTCCTTCTGGGTTTTGTTAGTACACACAGAAATGATGTGTTCTGTAGATTTCTTTTATATCCTGCCACTTTGCTGAAAATATTAATTGCCTTCATTAGTTTTTCATTGATTCTCCATGGTTTCCTAAGGAAACCATCACATCATCTGCAAAGAGGCATCATTTTAGTCTCCTTCTTGCCAATGTAGAATTCTCTAAATTTCTTTGTCTTTGGTTATTGCTAAAGCTATCATTTCTATCAGTTTCGGGGTTTTTTTTCCCATTATAAATAATGCTAACTCTTGGTTCTGAATAATTGTTCTTGATCATTTTAAGGAAAGGAATTCCTACCCCCATTTTATCAACATTGTTTTCATGTGTTTTGTGTATTTTATCAAAAGTTCTTCCCTCCTGAATTTAGCAAGGTAATTACATATTAGTAATATTCTGCTGTTAATGTGGTTAAACATATTAGTTTTCCCAATGCATTATTCTTATGTAATGATCTCTATCAGCCCTCCATTCTCAACTGCAACATCCCAATATCTGTTGTTTTTAAATATAGGAAATGATTTGGTATCAATTCTTTGCACCAAGGAAGGCACCAAAAACATAAACAATTCACAATCCTTATGAGACCACACAAGAAAAAAATCTACAGATAATTTAGTCAATGAAAACTTCTGGACCCCAAACATATCTGTAGCCTGTAGAATTTGGCAATATCATATTGTCTTAGTGTACTCAAAACACTAAGAATGTGGTCAAATGAGGGAATCCACTTTCACTCCCCTCACCTTTTAATCAATTTTTTCCTTCCATGAGGAATCAACTCTTTAAAAAAAGGCAGGTAAATATCACAGGAAGATCCTTTGCATAACCATTGTGGACAAACCATGACTGGAAAGTGCAGTAAAAACTGGCTTTGGTTCCTACAGATGTCGTTGGTCTAAGCAGAAATCATAAACAGCTTACAGAATGAGTAATAAATCCATAGCATTCATGGAACTAACAACAAAGCTGAATTGAAAAAAAAAATCTCAATATGGAAGTAGCTTTAAGGTTGTCAAGTTTTTTGTAGCATGTGTGGTCTTCAGAGATCTAGTAAGCACTTTCTGTGCATCTCTCAAACAATTGTGCATGGTTCAGCACAGGTCTGTGGAGGTTTCACCATCACCAACTCTAGAGCTCAGATCATTTGCAGAGATTCCCTACATAAAGCTGCTAAATTCTGCTAGTGATAAACCTTGCATAGTTTAACAAATTATTATAAAATCAATTCCAATTGGTTTTTAAATAATTAGTTCATGCAGATGAGAGTTAACTCGAACCATGTGGATCTAACCCTATTAACAACAAAACTATAAGAAAAGCAAATTAGGAACCCATAATTTGCCTGAAACTTCAAATAATTTCAGTTTTTATGTATCACTTGCTCTTCCTATCTTTACCCCAACCTTGTGCCTGGGACAATTTCATCTACAGGCAGAAAGAAAAGGGCCTGCTTTAGAAAATGAGCCCTTCTATCCCTTAATATTATACAATAAAAACCTCAAAATAAGAAAAAATACATGATTTAAAATTCTTTACAATCATTAATCTAATTTTATAAATAAAATCTTAATCTAATTTTGAAAATTTATTAACAAAACATACTCAAGCCTATATTTTCCATTAGACAAAATTTGGAATTTAAGAAGATATATATACATACATACACACATATGCACATGTATATTGATGTTTATATATGTGTGTATGTTTACATATATTTATGTATATATTATTTATTTATGTATATATATATATATAATCTTAGTTCTTAGATTTTTTTTAAACGTCTAATCTTATTGCTTTCTCAAACTTTAGTAGTCCATTAGGTGCTTAAAATATTTTTACATTTTTGTCTTATCCTTCTTTTTGATGATACACATACATACACACATAAAAAATCTTTATATTATTTTAAGAAATGAAGTACTTTAAGGATTTAATCTTATACATGAATATATAACTGTTAGCACAGGGATAAAACCTAAGAACTAATTAGTCTCATGGTAGATATGAAGTTGACCACAAATACAGATTAGCAATAATAAAAAACATTGATATGTATGCCCTCTTAGAGCAACTCATATATTTTATTATGAATCTACTAATTAATAGATTTAGTATTGCAGTAGCAAACTTCTGCTGTTTCATTGCCTTGACTATAAAATTTTTTTGCAGTTAAAAAAAGGAGGGATATGGTTATGACAGTATTAAGACTGTTCCTTCAAGGGCACAGATTGATCTGATACAAGCTGTACCTCTCTTAGCCCTGTTTGATTCCAGGCTAGAGTCATATTTAACAGCCAATCACACAGTAAAGTAATTGAAAATATACTCTAATTTTAGCTTTTCATTTTATAAATAAAGATGATATGAACATTTCAAAACATCCCTAACCTATAATCTTATGTAATAGATAATTGAGATATATAAAATTATGCTCAGTTCTATAACTCTAATTAAATAAGAGTTGGCATCCATATAGGACTTTAATGTCTGCAAAGTGATTTTATATATGCACATATGTAATATAAGCATGAGTATATAAATATATATGCATATGTTCTACATATAACATCTCACTTGACTATCAGCAATCTTATAAGATAAATATCATAGATATTATTGTTGCTGGCAACTTTTATTAGTATCATGATCATCATCATCCCCCAAAAGTAAGTAGCCATGGCTATTTTACTTACTATTTTGTATCCAAGGTAGGTTTGAAATATCAATCTCCTCTGAGTTTAAGTCCAAGACTCTTTTTGCTATATCACATACTCAGCAAAAAAGATTGTAAGAATTCCTATCTTCACTATAATGGTAATAGTCTTCCTATTTTTACCATAACCTTGTCAACTGTAAATTTTACCATTTTAACTATTTTTGACAAGTTAGTGGTTATAAGGTGACATCTCAGCATTGTTTTATTTCTATTCAATTTTTAGAGTTTGAATAGTTATTCACATGGTTTTTGAGTTAAGCTATCTGTCCACAGACTTTTTTTTTCACTTATCCAATAAGGAACGAGTGTGGTTCTTATAAACTGGGAGAGGGGATCAATGACCCCACATATTCTTCTGATTAGGTTTCTGTCAGCTATATGTGCCACAAATTTTCCCAAATCAGTTTCTTTCTTCTTATTTTAGATTCGTTTGTTTTTACTAAGCAAAATCCCACTTATGCCATCAAACCTATAGATTTCACCTCCAATCATTCTTTAGTCATTCAATAAGAATTTTGTTCTCTCTAAACCTGAAATACAGCATTATGCTCTCTCTTATTTTATTGCAGTTTATTAAAATGCATTTAAATCATTGATCTCCCAATTTATTCCAGCACTGAGTTTATCAGTTTTCTCTCTGGAAATGGATGACATTTTTCATCATCTGGATCTAACCAGATTTTTTTGCCCACTGTTATTCATGGATCCAAACAATTTTAGTGAAAACTCATTTCTTTGAATTTTGCAAACTTAGCTTTATCACATACTCATCTGATTTATGATATTAGTTCCAATTCTGGATTTTCTATTCTGTGCCATTGACCAATTTTTCTGTTTAAAATAAAGTAGAAAAATTGGTCAGTGATAGAGTTTTTTTTTTTTAATCTAGTACCAAAGAGTATGGTTAACTATTTCTTGAAGATATATTTAAAGATCTGATGGCATAAACTCTCCATTTTCTCTTTTGTATATTTATTCTTGTTATTTTTGTTTGATCTTCATTTATATATGTGCATATGCATGAAAGTATTTATATGTTTGTGTGTGCATGTGTACATAAGCACATGTGTGAATGTGAGTTTGCATCAGTGCATGAATGCATGTGTGTCAATGACTGTATGCTTGTGTATATGTAAACAGTTTCATTGGTATAGAAAAAGCCTAGAGAAGAAGGTCTTTCATGCAGAAGAAGGTCAAATGTAGATCAGCGTTTGCTCTGAAAATTGTAGCTTTATAGATTCCTTGGGAGCCTTGAGAGGTTAAGTGAGTTTCCAAGGATAACAGATACATCAAAGGAGGCAATTAAATATAATTCTTCCTTACTTCAAAGCCACTACCTATGTACCACTCCATACCTCTCACTTCTTTTTTCCCTCATTCCCTCTCCCCAACCTTTATTTGAACAAATTGGCATTTTTATGGAATCTGAGTTAGAAAATGTCTTAGTGACCACCAAGTCCACACTTTTCCTGGCAAAGGATTCCTACTAGAGCATCCCCAACAAGTGGCATTCAGCCTTGTTCTAGAAGATCTCCAATGTGAGATGGACACACCATCCTTTCTATTATCTTGAGAGGCAGCTTGGTCAACTCTTGAATAGTTTTATTTGCTAGAACTGATTTTCCCTAACATTAAGTCATAATTTTCTTCTTTGTAACTTCCACTTGTTGTCCTGAGTTTTGCCATCTGGGACACATTAGAAAAAAAGTGCAATCACTCTTCCATGCAATAGATACATGAATGTCTAATAAAACAAAACTATATGTCTCATAAGCAAGTCAAATCCAGTACATCAAAAATGGAATCCTTTTATTTTTTTCTTTATTTTTTTCTTTTTTTACCACCAAAGACATCTTTCATCCAAATGTTTCTATATATGATAAGAACAACACCACATTTCCAGTCAAGATTCACAAATTTGGAGTTAGCAGGAACTTCAAAATTAGCTCTCTCTAAACCCACATATTGCATTGATGACCAAATCTTGTCAATTTTATTTCTATAATGTTCTCCACTTAAGAACTTTTCTCTCTATTTGCATAACAAAGGAGGGAGGGAAGGAAAGGGACACACATTTTTTTAAAGTAATCATTATAGGGCAGACACTGTGTTAAGTACTTTACAAATATCTCAATTGATTCTCCAACAATTTAGACCCTTTATACCTATCACTTAGATTATCACAAGAGTCTGCTAATTGGACTCCCTCCCCCCAGTTTCTCCCCTCTTAATCCACACAGCTACTTAACTAATATTTTTCTCCTTTTTTATATTTATTTTTAATATTATTTTGAGTTTCAGCTTCTTTCATTCCTTGTAATTTCTCCTCACTTACTTAGAAGGCAAATGATATCATATCAATTATACATGTGAAATCATGCAAAACATATTTCCATATTAATTATATTGCATCAAAAATAAAGTGAGAAACTTATACTTCAATTTGTATTGAGTTCATCAGTTCTATCTTTGGAAGTATATGGCCTTTTTTCATCATGACTCCTTTGGAATTGTCTTGGATAGTTTTATTAGTCAGAGTAGCTGAGTCATTCACCTTTGATCATCCCTATGACATTGATATTACTCTGCCCAATGATCACTTGGTTATTCTTACTTCTTTTTGCATTAATTCATATAAGTCTTTTTTGAAACTATCCTACTTTGTCATTTCTTATAAAACAATAGTACTACATCACACTTATAAAACACAAATCATTCAGAAATTTCCCAATTGATGGGTATCATCTAAACTTCCAATACTTTGCCACAACAAAAAAAGCTGCTATAATAGTTTTGGGTTCATAGAGGGCCTTTCCTTTTTTCCTTGAATTCTTTATGGAACAGGCCAAGTAAAATATTGTAGGATAAAAGAATATATTTTGTAGCTCTTTGGCTATAGTTACAGATTGTTCTCTAGAATGGTTGGACCAGCTCACTAATGTATCTATTTTCCCTCATCCACTGAAGTATTTGTCATTTATGATGGTAATACCACAGAATTGGCTTACTTTGCCTTTTTCTAATCAATTTTGATTTATGGCATTTTCCAAAGGATTTTAGATAGTTTTTTTTATTTATTTTTTCCTGAGGCATTAAATGACTTGCCCAGGGTCACACAGCTAGGAAGTGTTAAGTGTCTGAGACCAGATTTGAACTCCCGTCCTCCTGAATTCAAGGCTGGTGCGCTATTCACTGCGCTACCTAGCTGCCCCCGATTTTAGATAGTTTTGATTTGTTCTTCTGAAAACTGTTTATTCATATGCTCTCACCACGGATCAATTGGAGTATGTCTCTTGTTTTATGAATTTGATTCAATTATATATTTGAGAAATGAGGTCTTTATCAGAGAAACTTTCTGTAAAAATTTATATCACTAATGAGCAGGAGCAGGAGATCATTACATACTTCAATAGCAATACTATATGATGACCAATTTTGATGGACGTGGCTCTCTTCAACAATGAGATGAACCAAATCAGTTCCAATTGTGCAGTAATTAATAGAACCAGCTACACCCAGCTAAAAAACTCTGGGAAATAAGTGTGAACCACTACATAGCATTTCCAATCCTTTTGTTTTTGTCCACCTGCATTTTGTATTTACTTCTTAGGTTAATTTTACATTATTTCAAAGTCCAATTCTTTTTGTGCAGCAAAATAACTATGGATATGTATACATATGTTGTATTTAACATATACTTTAACATATTTAACATGCTTTGGACTACCTGCCATCTAGGGGAGGGAGTGAGGAGAAGGAGGGGAAAAGTTGGAACAGAAGGTTTTGCAAGGATCAATGCTGAAAAAATTACCCATGCATATATCTTGTAAATAAAAAGCTGTAATAAATTATATCACTTCATTATCCATGGTGCCTTTAAGCAAAATGTAGTTTCTCTGATTATCTCTTTCAATTAGGTCTATTTTTCTTTTGCTTTGTCTGAGATCATGATTAGCAACTCTTTCCTCTTCACTTTACCTGAAGCCTAATAGACTCGGATCCAGGCCTTCATTTCAAAGATGCAATATGTCTTTCTGTCCAAAATGGATCTCTTGTACACAATTTATTGTTGATTTCTGCTTTTCAAAGCATTTTGCTATCTGCCTCTATTCAATGGGTCAGCTCATAACAATCACAGTCAAAGTTATGATCCCAAACTATGCATTTTCTCCATCCAAGAAAAGCAAGGAAGCAAAATGGACGTATGAGGAGGCTATATAAATAGGTGAGGAAAGAAGGAAAGGAAAAGGAAAAAGACAAAGATATATCCAATTAAATGCCAGGAGAGGCAAGCTTTCTTAAATGAGCAATGCAAAGTAGAAGAAAACAATGAATGAAATGGACAAGAGTCCTCTTCAAGAAAATTGGAGCTATCAAGGGAGCTTTCAGGCAAAAGTTAGTGACAATAATGGTAGGAATGTAATAGAAACAGAACAGATTAAGAAGACATGGCAAGAATAAGCACAAAAAACTACACAAGAAAGATCTTAACATCACCAATAATCACAATGGTGTGGTTACTTATCTAGAGCCAGACATCCTGAGAGAATAAAGTAAAATGGGCCTTAAGAAACATTTCTAGCAATAAGGCTACTGGAAATGATGGAATTCCAGCTGAGCTCTTTAAAATACTAAAAGATCATGCTGTTAAAGTGCTATAATCAATATGCTAACAAATTTGGAAAACACATGATGGCCACTGGAGGACAAAAAGGCCAGTTTATACCCCAGTTTTCAAGAAGGGCAATGCCAAGGAATGTTTATAGTACTGAACAATTGCTTAATATTCTGCAAACTATGTTTTAGCAATAAATAAACTGAGAATTACTAGAAGAGCAGACTGCTTTTTAGAGGCAGAGGAAGTAAAGATCAAACTGCAGCATTCACTGGATTATGGATAAATTAAGGCAATTCCAGAAAATTATCTAGCTTTGCTTTATTGACTACACTAAAACCTTTGATTCTGTGGATCACAACAAAATGTAGCAAATCTTCAAAGAGATAGGAGTATCATCTGCTGTCTACTTCTGACTTGTCTCCTAAAGAACCTGTATATGAGCCAAGAAGCAATGATTAAAACCAAACATGAAAAAACAGACTGATTTAAGATTGGAACTGGTGTATAACAAGGCTGTATATTGTTATCTCATTTATTTAACATATATGCAGAGTATATCATGAAAAATTCTACACCAGTCTAAGGAGAAATATCAACTGTTATGGGCCAAAACTCTGAACTTGAAACAAGGAGCTAAGTCAGTGGAATTGAGGAGACAATGGTTAAATCTAGTTTAGCATTGATTTAATCCTACAACAAATAATGGTTTCCTAGTGATATAATGATTGGTTTATACTCAGTGTGGAGCATATAAGCAGGGACTGAGAGCCACAGAGGAGAGAGATAGAGGCAGAAGCAAAAAAGACAAAGGACTAGCAGCAGGAGCTCAAGCTCTCGGAGACTGATACTGATTCATTCTGTTGTCCACCTTTGTGGTGGCTGGAGGCTGAAGCACAAACCTTTGGTTTCGGAGAGATTCAGAGGGCAGAGAAGTTCAAGCTCTCAGAACTAAGGAGAGAAGTAGGTCTCTAAGAAAACTAGCTGAGCCCCAAGTGAAGGAGATAGGACTTTGAAAGAGATAATAAAGGATTTGGACTTTAACACCTGGCTGTACTTGTGGTGATTACTGAATTGAAAGAAGGCTGCTCCCAGAGACCCCAAGAAAACCAAACCAAAAGGAGAACATTACATTTTGGCGCCCAATGTGGGGCCTTGATAACAGTGAAAGAAGAATGTGAAAGCTAGCTGAATAATCAACATCAAAAAAGTAAGATCTTGACAATTGGCCTCATCACTTCATGGAAAAAGAGAGGGAGAAAAAATTTGATTGCATCCATGAAATTAAAGGATGTTTGCTTCATGGAAGGAACCCTATGGCAAAACCAAAGTATAATAAACTAAAAAGTAGAGATATCATCTTGCTAACAAAGGTCTGTATAGGCAAAGATATGATTTCCCAGTAGCAATGTATGACTGTAAGAGTTGAACTATTAGGAAAGCTGAGCACCTCAGAAGTGAATATTTCAAATTGTGGTGCTGAAAAATATTTTTGAGTCTCTTGGACAGCAAGGATATCAAATCAGTTAATACATGAAGACATTAATTCAAACTAATTAGCTAAAAGATGAAATACTGAAGTTGATGTTTAAATACTTTGGCCACTATCAGCTAAAGGGGAAAAAAAAGAAAGGGTAGTAATTCTAATCTCAGATAAAGCAAAAGTAAAAATAGATCTAATTGGGGTAGCTAGGTGGCGCAGGATAGAGACCAGCTCTGAAGTCAGGAGGACCTGAGTTCAAATCTGATCTTAAATATTTAACACTTCCTAGCTGCATGACCATGGGCAAGTCACTTAATCCCAATTGCCTCAGCAAAAAAAAAAAAAATAGAGCTAATTAAAAGAGATAAGGAAGGAAAACACATCTTGTTAAAGGGTACCATAAACAAAGAAGTAGTAATGATATTAAATTTATATGCAACAAGTAGTAGAGCATCCAAATTCTTAGAGAAGATATTAAGCCAGTTACAGGAAGAAATAAATAGGAAAACTATATTAGTGGGGAGCCTCAATCTTTCCCTCTCAGAATCAGACAAATCTAACCACAAAATGAAGAATAAGGAAACCAGGTAGGTTAATAGAATCCTAGAAAAAAATTAGATGTGATAGATCTCTGGAGAAAATTCAATAGGGACAGAAAGGAATACACTTTGTATCAGTAGTACATGGTACCAACATAAAAATTGACCATATATTATATTAGGGCATAAAAACCTTACAATCAAATTCAAAAAGGCAGATGTAGAAATGCTTCCTTTACAGACTACAATGCAATAAAAATTATATTTTAAAAAAGCCAGAAAAAATAGACTAAACCCAATTGGAAATTAAATAATCTAATTTGAAATAATCAGTGGATTGAACAACAAATCACAGAAACAATCAACAATTTCATCCAGGAGAATGACAAAAAATGAGACAACATACCAAAACCTCTGAGATTCAGCCAAAGCAGTTTCTAGGGTAAATTGTATATCTCTTAAATAATTACGTGGATAAAATAGAGAAAGAGAAGATCAATGAATTGGGCATGTAAACAAAAAAATCTATAAAAGGAACAAATAAAAATCCCCTATCAAATACCAAATTAGAAATTCTGAAACTCAAAGGAGAGTTTAATAAAATTGAAACTAAGAAAACTATGGAACCAATTATTTTAAAAAGTTAGTTTTATGGAAAAAAAAAACAACAAAATAAACATCTAGTTAATTAAAGGAAAGAAAAATCAAATTACCAGCAACAAAAATGAAAAGGTGAACTTACCACCAATGAAAAATGAACTAAAGGGAAGAGCCAAGATGGTGAATTATAGACAGATCTTTATCTGAGCTCTTCCTGATTTTTCCTCAGATCAACAAAAGATCAAGTCTCTGAGGTGCTTTTGGAGTGACAGAACACACAAATATTTGAGTATAACAAATTCCCAGCAGAAGATATTTTGGAAGAATTTCACAAAAGGTCTGTTTCATTTGGGCATGGGGGAGGTGGCCAATGCAGGCACACTGCAGGAACTCAGGGTGGTGTGGTGTCTGTGTACTGGGGGAATCTACTAGAAGGCTCTTAACCAAAATACAGCTACTCTGTGCAGTTCTGTTTCAGAAGCCAATGGATCAGCAGACAAACTATGAGACATTCAACACAACTACAAAAGGCAAATAGTGAGCCCCTAATCCCAGAATAATGATGGACGTGGCCATGCCTACCAGCACAGGAAGGAAGTTAGTAGCACCAACCTCAGAGCAGGATGAGGCCACTATCACTTGTAAAGGAACCTTGGGACAACCTCTCCTTTACACTAAGGACAGTCCTCAACCAAAATGAGCAAAAAAGCAAGAAGAACTCTGATCATAGATAGCTTTTATGGAGACAGAGAAGGACAGCTTTCAAATCCTGAGGACACTAAAGGCAAATCATCTCCAGATGAAGCCCCAAAGGTGATATGAATTGGTCTCCATCTCACAAGGCTCCCTTGGAAAAATTCAAAAAGGAGCTTAAAAGATAGAAGAAAAATGGGGAAAGGAAATTAGAACATTGCAGGAGTTTAGAAAAGAGAACACCAAAATTATCTGAAGAAAATACCTTTTGAAATAGATTTAGAGAAATGGAAAAATCATCTAACTCCTTACAAAATAGATATGATGAAATGGAAGAGAAAACCAACTCACTGAAAAACAGAATTTGTGAAATGGAAAACAAAAACAATGGACAAAACAACTCATTTAAAAGTTCAATTGCCTAAATGCAAAAGACAGTAAAAAAGATAACTGAAAAAAATAATTCATTAAAAATTAGAATTGAACAAATGGAAGTGAATGACTCAATGAGACATCAAAAATCAGACAAACAAAACCAAGAAAATGAAAAAAAAAACTAGAAGACAATGTAAAATGTCATGGGAAAAAAAACAACTGACCTGAAAAATAGATCTAAAAGAGACAATATAAGAATTATTAGACTTCCTGAAAACCATGATGAAAAAAAGAGCCTAGACAACACCATTCAAGAAATCATCAAAGAAAACTGCCCCAGAGGGTAAAATAACCATCTAAACCATCTCCTGAAAGAGACCCAAAAATAAGACCCAAGAAATATCATAGAAAATTTCAGAATTATCAGACCAAAGAGAAAATATTGCAAGCAGCCAGAAAAAAAAAAAAACAACAACAACAACAAAAAATCAATTCACACATCAAGGAGCCACATCAGGATCATTCAGGACCTAGCAGCTTCCATTTTACAGGATCAAAATCAATAAAAAACCTTGATAAAATAACTTGGATTGCAGCTGAGGATCAACTATCCTAAAAAATTTAGCATTATTTTTCAGGGGAAAAGATGGACATTCAATGAAACAGGTGAATTTCATTTATTTCTGATGTAAAGACTAGAGCTGAATGGAAAATGTGATCTTCAAATACAAAACTCAAGAGAAGCATAAAAAGATAAAAGAAAAGAAAAAAATAACTGTTTCTTTTAAAAGTTAGAAAGCTTATATCCCTATATGGGAAGGTCATAGGTTTAACTCTTGAGAATTCTCTGATAAGGGTATTCTTAGATGGTGTTAGTATAATTTAGTTTGTTGTGATGTTATAAAAAAGAAACTAGAAGTGGAAAGGGGATTTTACTGGAAGAAGAGGAAACGGAAGATAAAATGGGGTAAATTATATCTCAGGAAGAAGCAAAAAAAAGACCTATTAGAGGGGGGAAAAAGGGAGGTTGAGGAGCTTATTATACTTCTAATTTGAAATCCTCTAAAATAATCAAGAAACTCAAATCTCTGCCTTCTAGAAAGGAACTTCCTAGCCAGTTATATTTTATGAACTCAAATGTTGAATCTTTCCTTGATTCTATTCTTGAACAAAAATCAAAGTCGGTAGAATGAGTCTTTACATGACCTAATATACTTTTATTCATCTGTTTTATACTTTATGAAACCCAATAAAAGCCATCTTCAAAAAGAAGGATTTGAAAAGTCATAATATCATAAGGATTCCATATTCTGCTTTAACTACACACTGGGAGGTAGTGTGGAACACTAGAAAGAATTCTGGTTCTGAAGTTTAAAAAATTGATTTAAATTCTGCTTCTAATACTAATTGTGTAGCCTTGTAGAAATCATTTATAGTTCTTAGGGTTCAGTGTCCCTAATTATTAAATGAGTATTTGAGATAGTCTTTGAAGTCCATTCCATATCTATAATGCTACCATGACATGGTAAGCATGTATTTCCAAAGAGAGAGGACTGTGGGAACTGAGTGTGGTTCACAACATAACATTTTCACTTTTTTTGTTGTTATTTGCTTGCATTTTATTTTGCTTCTCTTTTTTGCTGGTTTGATTTGATTTTTCTTGTGCAGCACAATAATTATATAAATTTGTATATGTATGTTGGATTTAACATATAGTTCTGTTTAACATATATTGGACTACTTGACATCTAGGGAAGGGCATAGAGGAAGGGGAGAACCAGAACACAAGCTTTTCCAAGGGCTAATTGAAAAACTGTCCCCATACACTTTGAAAAACAAAAAGCTTTAATAAAAAAGGAAAATAGGAATTGCTTCAATAATATCATTTCTGTCTCCCTGAAACAAAAGCCTGTGATGTTCTTGTTGGTTTTCTGGAGGTCTTGGGGCAGCCTTCTTTTCAGGAGAGTAATCACCATGAGAATAGAGAGGTATTAAAGTCCAAATTCTTTATTGTCTCCTTCACAATCTAGTTTCCTTGCCTGGGGCTGGGCAGCTTTTTGGATAGCCTTTCAGAATGGCCTTGATCTCAGTGGGGGAAGTGCAGTTCTGTCTCTCCTTGCTTCAGAGAGCTTGAGCTCACACCTCCAGTTTGCTAGTCTTCTCTGGCTCTGTCTCTGAGCTCTCTGAGTCTTTCTCTGGCTCTGACCCTGGCTTATATGCTTTACACTGAGTACAAACCAATCATTATATCACTAGGAAACCATTATTTGTTGTAAGATTAAATCAATCATATTGAATGTAGAGAACTATTAATCATCATGCTAAACTAGATAAACATTGTCTTCATCAATTTCACTAACTTGTAAGAATCCACCTTGTAAGAATCCTTGTTTCAGAGTTCTGGCCCATAACAAAAGTGCATCTTTAAGATCAGTATTTTCCAGTTTTATTGTAGAATTATGAGCTATAAATAAATAAAGTAGTAGAATAGAATAGTTAAGAATAAATAACTCTCAGGAAGTCAGTGAAGCATGGTGAAGGTTTGAGCAGACTGCAACACCTACTAAGTAATGAAGAAGAATTAAAGTAAAGAATGTTTTACAAAATAAAAAGTTATGAAAGGAGAGGGAATAAATGGGGGTAAATACAATTAACAATAGCAGTTGTAAAAAAGTTTTTGAAGCAAATTTCTCTGATGGAATATTATTGTTCTCTGGGAAATGATGAGCAGGATACTCTCAGGAAAAAAAACCTGAAAAGTCTTCCATGAACAAAGTGAAATATACTATATACAAAATAATAGCAATGTTCAGTGATGACCAACTAAAAATGACTTTGTTATTCTCGGTATTACAATCATCCATACCTATTCTGAAGGACTTATGATAAAAAAACTTATCCATACTCAGAGAAGAAACTGAGAGTCTGTGTATAGATTCTATTCTCTATTACTCTATCTCTCTTTTTATTTTTAGCTTAATTTTTCTTGAGATTGATATTTGCATTAGGGTGGAAGATCTATGTTTTCTTTCACAATATGACTTTTGTGGAAATGTTTTGCATAACTTCACATGTGGTTTCTTAATTGTGAGTGGGATAAAGGAAAGAACCTAGAATTCAAAAAATATTAAAAACAAATGTAAAAATTGTTTTGAATATAATTGGAGGGGAAATATTAAGTAAATAAATTTTCTTACAAAATAAATAAATAAATAGTATGAGCCAAAAGAAAAAGTCTGGTCACATGGTGAGAGTGAGGGAATAACTACATAAAAGTCTATGCACCTCATTAATATCTTCAATGTTAATTAAAAAAAAAAAAAAAAAACAACTTATAAAGTCTCCAAAATGTTTGAGGGACCTCTTGTGGCAAATTTGGAATAGGAAATGAACAAATCTGCACCAAAATGACAATCAATGAATCATGATTGCATGTTTGGAAGGAACATATCTACCTTGATGACAACACATTGATGACATCTAAGATTTTTTGGAGAATGAGCATCTATCTGTACTTTTAGTGACATATACCTTTTAATATTGTTTTTCTCATTTTTCATATCCCCAAACTCAAATATATTAGTCAATGGTTAATGAAGTAAAATAAAATCATTCTTACAACTAATTACTAGTGATTAGTCAATAGTTAACAAACTTTCATTAAGCACCTACTATGTGCCCGGCAATGTGCTAAGCACTGGGAATAAAAATATGACAAAGAAAAAGATTTTGCATTTTAAAGAATTTCAATATAGTAGGGGAAGACAAGGCCCAGAAGAAGACTGCAAGGTGAAAATGATACTACACAGGGAAATGGTGAAGAAGCCCTCAAAGTCCCAAGTGAGTGGAGATAAGAGGGAAATGAGGAACTTCCTGAGATGTTAATCTGTATCCTTCCTTGAATGTAGGACTTATGGGAGCCATCCTCCAGTCAAAAGGTCTGAAGGTATTGATGAGGTCTGGGTACCAATACTGAATCTTGCAAGATACTGAGAATTCCCAGAAACACTAGAGGCAGGGTAGAAATGTCAAAGAAATCCACAATTGTAAAGGGCTAGAACTGAGCAGATGCACTTAACTGAGATAACCTATCACTTAAGGCTAATTACCAATTAATTGGACAATTCTCTATTAACATGTTTGGAGGATGACCCTACTCAACTCTGTGCTGGCTCTATCTGTGGTGTGGACAAAGAAGGGGAAGAGAGATCAAAGGGTGGAGTAAGACAAGAGGGATCATTTTTTGGTGTTGGAGAGAGAGAAAGAAGGTGTGGAGATTCCTATATGTCATCCCCCGAGGGTGACTCCAAAAAACCAAGAATAAAGACTTTTGCTTATCCTGACTCCACCTGATTCTAAGATATCCAGGGTACTAAGGCCGGCACAACATACAATAAATGCAGTCTGATGGCTATATGAGGTAAGATTAAATTATACTATATTTGGGCAAAATTGACTCAGTGGCATAGTTATGAAGTATGAATTCTAATTGGTTAGCTTTTCAAAATGTATTCCAAAGGCTGCGATGAAAGTTTGGTGGGTCAGTTTTCTTTTTGTCCTCATACTTTGAAATTCCATTTACTTCATCATAATATTCCAAAGTATCCATTTTTACTATAAACCAAGATTTGCTCTAAAACTCAATCTTTTCTATATGAGGTTTTCTAACACCCATTTTTTGTTGCTAACATGAATGCTTAGATTCGCCAGGAAATTGATTCTGGTCTCGCTATTTTTTTTAAAAAAAATCTTTTGTAACATCTTAGCTATTGATATAATTTCTCAATCTCAGAAAAATATGACATCCAAAAAGATGTTTTTCAATAACTCACATATTTTCTTCTGGTAATTTGAAAAAATTTAGCTATCATAATAGTTTTCAAGCTTGATAATGATGTCTCTGAGTGAGCTGAATTTTGAGATTCTCCCTTGCCTGTTGTGTTTGATTCCCTCTTGTCTATATATGCTTTCTTTGCAGCATGCTTATTTTTAAATATTTAGAGTTTTTTCTAGTATAATTTTCTTAAATATAGTGATCTGATCCTTTTCTTCAATATTTCTAAGAATCTCAATAATTTTGAGGCTCCCTCTTCCTAGTCTGCCATTCAAAGTCACTTCCACTTGCATTACTCTTCCAATCCTTCCCCAAATGTGTGGTTTGCTGAGTTTGTTTTTTATATTTTGACTTACCTTACTTTAGGAAATAAAAACTTCCTAATGTTAATTATGCTTTTAAAAGCTCTTATTTACAACTGGAAGAACTGAGAATTCTCCACCAGATACTACTACTTAGTTATATAACTTTGGGCAAGTCATTTTATTTCCTCACCTATAAAACAGGGCTAATAATATCACTTCACTGTTTTTGTGAGGAACAAATGTTAAGTACTTTAAAAATCATTAAAACACTGGTGCCAATTATTGTTGTTATTATTACTTACCCAAGTATTGTGTTTTATCATTATGCTGTCCCATAATGCCTTGTATCCACCTATTTTCTTTCACGCCCTATTGGCACTTTGGTTATTTTGTTGATTTCTCTCTCTAATCTGTAAAAACTTTTAGTGTATCCTTAAGCATTTCTTTATGATGTAACTATTAAAGTTGTTTTTACATAGATTTCATCTGATGTTTTTGTTTCTGCTTCATATTTATATAATTTTCTTAGCATTCATCTTCATTTTGCTCACTTTTTTGCAATTAAAACAATTTTTTTCTGGCGAAGTTTCCTGAAATTTATGGTAATTCTATTCCTATTGCTAAGAGGGATTTGAGGCTATCCAATCCACTGAAATATGTCCCTCAGACATCTTCTTTTGTAAGGCTCCGGGTCTTTTGTTAGCCTCCTGTCCAATGACAAGAAATTATTGTCAGTGGAACCAATATTTCATGATTCATTTTTCTTTTCTAAAACTTTTATTCATATTCTTTCTTTTAACATCTTTACCATTTCCTAATACTATACCTTTCTCTCATCTGCAGAACCATCCCTTATGGATTTTTTTTTCAAATGGGAAAATTCCTCCCAAAGCAACAACACATCAACCAAACTCAATGATGTATGTCGTGTTCCATACCTGTTGTTCCCCACCAATGCAAAGGAAAGGAGACAAATTCTCATGACTTTTCTTTGGAGCCAAGTTTGGCTATTACAACTTCATAACATTCAGTCCCCATTATTTCTTATTGTTGTTCTTAACTATTTACATTGTTCGATCATTCTGCATGTTCTTTTCCTGGCTCAGAATATTTCACATCCATTCATATGTGTTTTCCTATACTTCTCTGGACTCATTAGGCCTATCAGTTTTTGGTATTTGGGGTTAAGTGACTTACCCAGGATCACACAGCCAGGAAGTATTAAGTGTCTGAGACCAGATTTGAACCCAGGTTCTCCTGACTTCAGGGCTGGTGCTCTATCCACTGCACCACCTAGCTGCCCTGGCCTCTCGGTTTATAGAGAATGTTAATATATTATGTTCAATTCATGGAGTATAGAACAAATGTTCTAGCTATTCCTAAATCAATGGGCACTTATTTTGTTTCCAGTTCTTTGCTACCACAAAAGGTGCTGCTGCCTTCTGTCATGCATAAAGTTCTTAAATTATTTAATAACCCAATATGGAATTTTGAAGAAGGTCTTAAACCCAAAACGTTCCCTAGGAAAATAATAGGATACTTAGAAGTAATGACAAAAGGAAGCCCGAGGTAACATTAGTCTATAAGGAAAGTCTGTTGATTTTGCTGAAATGGATGTATGTAGTAGAGTAGACAATTAGCTTCAATTAACTTCAATTAAGGGAATATCTATTTGAACAGCAGATAAGATGATGTGTGCTGAATTCTTCTGAGCTTGCGGGCAGCATCAAAGCATAATTGGTGGGTGCTATTTATCTGCTTGTCTGTATTTACTGGATGAAGGAGAAGAAAACTCATCTGTCTTCTTATGGCTGATTGATGTGGCATCAGATCCCTGGGAAAGATCAGAGAGAATACAGCAGCTGGTGACAAATGACATCTCTGTCCTTTGTACAGATGGTGTTTCTGTGCTCCAGGGCAGGGGTTATCATCTTTCTACGTCCAAGTGTCTTAAAGAAGGGGATCAGATAGAAATGGACTCCCCTCAGGTCTCAAAGACCTTGGCTATGACGGGAGCCTCCACATTGTAAACAACATGAAACCTTGAGTTTCATGATCAATCCCTTTGACTCTACTGGGCTAGAGGACAATGACTTTCATCTAGAAGTGAAATTTCCTCCAGTACCAACCCTGGTGGTTACTGGGAAAAAAGGGATGGAAAAAAGTAACCTAGGCACTGATAAGAAACTAGCTTAGTGAAGATAGTGATCTTTATTGTGATAATACTTGCTAAAGGAGAATGGCATGGCATAGTGTCAAACTTGGAGTTAGGAAGTCTTGAGTTCAAGTTCAGTTGGTGATACATACTAATCATGGAATCCTGGATTTTCTTTCAATGCATCTGCATTAGTAAAGGAAGCTTCCTTACTGGGAGTTCCCTGTACCAATGAAATCATGTGTCATAAAAACAAACAAAAAACTTAGAGAGACTATCTAAGATCCCATTCCAGAAGAATGCCTGAAGGTTAAAAGGAATCTTAATATAAAATGGAAATATGGTGCAATTCATAAGCATTCATTGAGGTCTAGGACAATATATAAAAACATTGCACTCCAAGATTTCAAGAAGTTTTAATATCCCTGAATGTCTCCAGATGAGGTTCATGGCTCAATGAGACCCACTAGTTAAAGGTCTAAATCTGTCATAATTCTGCCTTTGGAAATGCAGTTATGAACCATGGGAAGGCTTTCTGATAGTAACTTCAGTTGGAGGGAGAAATTTTCTAACAAAAGGCTGGGATTGGGAATCTAAATAGAGATCTCTCATGTGGGGCTCCCAAACCTCTCCTGCTCCTTCTTGCTTTTGAACATCAAAAATGCAAAGGATTGATCACAGGTCTTATGAGGACTAAGATTAGAAAAGTCAGATGGCTCTTTATACAAACAAGCATCAGTTGATCCCATTACTGGGTTTTTTCTTCACTATATTCCTCAATGTTTTAGCCACAGCTTTAAAACATATCTCGTCCCATTATCCCTTAGTTTTAGCTTCTTCAGGATTTCAGAAGGAAGCATGTGTTTGAAGAGAACTGTCTGATATCATAGCTGCTGTCCCCGTAGCACTGCTATTTTACACATCTCAGATGGAATGAGGTGGAGTGGGCAGAGAGAAGTATTTCTATCCCATCATCTTTGAGTGTTCTCTCTTCTCTCAAAAGATCTTCAAAAAACTCCTCTGCAGAGAAAACAACTTCATCTTCAACTTCTGATCTCATGTTCCCTTCTTCTCTTCTAAGCTGTGAAGAATTCCCAAGATCTTTAGTAACTTAGGTCCCTTTCTTTACATGGCAGACAGGCCAAACCTTGCCAGGCACACTGGTACATTCACTGCTTAATGTGTGAAAAGGAGACAAGATGTGCTCAGCAACATAAATATAAAGTCTAGGCAAATTATATGTACAGTAATTGGAGAAAGGAACATTAACAGCTGAGGAAATCTGGAAAACCTTCCCCTGCAGGACGTGGTAAGAGATGAGTTCTGAAGGAACCTAGGGATTCTGGGGGTTCGAGATCAGATATACACACACATAATGTATAAATGTATATGTATGTAAATATGAATGTATATGTATATAAATATGAAATATATGTATATGTATATACATATATATGCAGAGAGGTGGGAGATACTGTGAGAGTGAGAGCAAGCAATTCAATTTAACTGAACTATAGAATGAATTAAAATGAATAGTGCCTATTAAGTCTGAAAAGTAGGTGGGAGCCAGATGTATGTTGGGAAATGTTTAACAACCATCTATCTGGGAGAAAATATTTTCAAGACATATTTTAAAATTATATCTTGATTATGAAAGACTTTCCTAAGTCTAGCAAGCACTAAAAAATAAATCCTGACTTGTAGCTTTGCCAATTTCTGGAATACCAATGCTCAAACTGAAAACTTAACCTCTTCTTCAGAGATGGCTCATGTTAGCTCCAGCACATCTCTAACTGGAACAAAAGCATAAAATGTTGTAATGCAAAGGGAATAAGGAGCCACTGGGATTTTTTTTGGGGGGGGGAACAAAGAGATACTGGTTGAGTGGTCAGAGCTTCTGGATTCAGATTTTGCCTTTGCCACTTGCTACTTGCTTGTTAAACATATAAAGTTTCAGAGGAGACAAAAAGTCTAAAAATCCAAGGAAAGAAATAGTAAGAAAACATATTTAAATACACAAAGTATAGGCTCCAAGCCAGAGGAGGCAATCTGGTAAAGTGGGAGCAATATGGACTATAAGGACTCAGAGGACTTGGGTTCAAATTCCAATTCTGAGACATACTATCTATGCGACCTTGAATAAATCATGATCCTCTTGAATCTGTTTCTTCATATGTGAAATTATACATTTGAAATAGGTGGCTTCTAAGGTCTCTCCCAACTTAACAGTATTTATTTGTGATACTAAATCACTTAAGTCTCTTCTGACTGTCAGTCTCTTCATCTGTAAAATGCAGATATTGAAATAAATAGCCTCTGCTATGTCTTCCAAAATTAGTCTTAAGATGTAGTAGAAGTCCTGAGTCAAATTAGATCTTATAACTTGAGGCTTGGTGGGATGAAAATGAGGACTGAAATATAACCCTGTATGAGTTATTCTAAATCCAACACTCATCTCTGCCTAGATGTTGGAAGGAAGGAAGGAACAAAGGGAAGGAAGGGAAAGAAAAAAGGAAGGGAAGGAAAAAAGGAAGGGAAGGAAGAAAAGGAAAAAAAGGAAGGGAAGGAAGAAAAGGAAAAAAGGAAGGGAAGGAAGGGAAGGAAAAAAGGAAGGGAAGGAAAAAAGGAAGGAAGGAAGGAAGGAAGGAAGGAAGGAAGGAAGGAAGGAAGGAAGGAAGGAAGGAAGGAAGGAAGGAAGGAAGGAAGGAAGGAAGGAAGGAAGGAAGGAAGAAAGGAAGGAAGGAAGGAGAAGGAAGGACAAGAAGGTCCAGTACAAAAGCTTCAATGCCTCCACATATGGGGAAAAGGACACAGGAAATATTCAAAGGTAGGATTTGAACCCAGGTTCTCCAACATTAAAGTCAGTCCTGTTTCCACTGTACCATACTGCCTCTTACCTAAGCTTTATGCTCATAAGAGAGATGAGGAACATGGATGCTGACCCTACAAAGAAGACTAAGAAAAATTGTTCATACAAGTGGAGAAAAACCAAGAGAGGCCAGTTGGATGAACTTTGCCAAATATCTAAGAAAGAGCGATAAATGAAGACTTTTAACGGTAAAGATCTCCCTGATGCCCTTGGTGAAAAATGGTGAAACCACTGAGATGGCTGGAGCAGAAGACAAAATACAAGGGGGCGAAGATTGAATGGAGGATGAAAAACTGGAGGCAACGAGTATAGTCAGGTTTCCTAGAAATCTGATTATAAAAGGGAAGAGTGATATCACAGGAGCTTCTTTTTTAAAGTACGAAAATTTTGTCATATTTAAGATAGCTGGGGAGGAGCCAAGAGCCAGGGAGGGTAAAGAAATATTGGAAACTAAGGGGGAAGAAGTATTCATTTGTGGGGGATGTTACTGGGGAATATGAGACAATAGAAGACCTAGGGCACAAATAAATTGGGTGACATTGGCAAGAAGGGCCACCTCTTCTGAAATTAGAGCAAGGAAGAGAGAATGGAAATGATCCTGTGGCTACCAGAGACACATAGCTGGAGAGTGACCTCAAATTTTTTCAATTAAAATTTTTCTTTGATCCGAAGTAGGAAGGAATCAGGGGAGCAAATTTAGATGAGAAGATTAGGAATATAGGTTGTGGAAAGTGTGATAGACATTACATCAGGAGTCAAAGTATTGGTGAGAGCAGAGAGGACCTAATAGAGATTAGATCATTAAAAAGTTGTAGTAATCCCTAACAGCACAGATGTGACTTTCTCTGATGGATTTCATCAGCATCAGTGATAGAGCAGGATTGGAGCTTGGAGGAAAAATAATTAACAGGGATGAGGCAGAGGACCTGGGATCTTAGAATAGAAGGCTATGAAATGTGGAACTGCTCATCTCTAAGGTCAAGTTTTGAGGAGAAGGACATGAAGCTAAAGTAAGGATTTGAGAAAAGCAAGTCCAATAGAGTGACAGGAAGTTGCAGTGAGGATGGATAATAAATATTGGAAGCATGAGAAATGGGAATCAAAGAAAGGATAAAAGGATAAGAGGAACAGTAGAGTTATTGATTGTAGAGTTAAACACTTGTGGAAGAGAATGAGATTCACCATATAACTATCTCTGGGAGCAGCTAAGATGAACTGAAACTACAGATCATGGGAATTGAGTTGGTTTTGAACTGAGATAGAAAGGTCTTTGAAACAACATTATGTAAAAGAAAGCAGATGTATAAGTAGGAATGGGTAGAAGCATTATATAGTGAAAAGGTATATTTATAGAAAAGCAGGGAGACCATCGGGGTGAAGGACAAAGAAAGCAAAAATATACTCATCAGAGTACATTAAAGATAATCAGTACAAAATAAAAAAAAACGAGATGAGTTCAGGAAACATCACAAGTGTGGCACAGAGACAGAATATGGTAATATGTGTGGCAGGGACTCTTTAAATCTACCTCTAATGTGATATCCACAATTACTACAGTAGATAACAAGATTACCCGATAAATGTGCTGAATTGTTATCCAGAAATCTTAGGAAATCTAATTAATTTGTAATATTTCTTTGCAGAAAGTCTGAGATGGACATTTCTCAAAGAAAACTTATAAGCATTCTATTGAGATTTCTAAAATGTTTTGAACAAATTACACAGACTCGCTGACATTTTAAAAATAAATCCTGTCAAAATATCTCCTTTTTAACAATTGCTGTCGGCTAACAAGAATGGGATGACCAATCATAATTGTTAAAGATATCATATATTCCCTTTACAAAAGCAAAAGACCTTTTTTAAAGGTTTTTACATATGAGTTTCTTATCTATTATTCTTGAAAAAACAGGAAGTTTTTAACAGAATGTACATAACAGGATACAGTATGAACTTCACAATCTGTGCTCTTTTCTGTCAAATGCTGTTTCACTTTAATTTTTTCTCTACCTATTTTGTAATTAAAA
This sequence comes from Sminthopsis crassicaudata, assembly GCF_048593235.1. Lineage (NCBI taxonomy): Eukaryota > Metazoa > Chordata > Mammalia > Dasyuromorphia > Dasyuridae > Sminthopsis > Sminthopsis crassicaudata. The sequence goes on along the minus strand of NC_133617.1, from coordinate 739,903,325 downwards.
AAAAAAAAACCTACATAGTCAGTGAGTCCCTGGGAACTGTAGACTAGGGCTCCAGATTTCATTTATTGTTAGTGAATCATTTTGGTCATGTCTGATTCAGTGACCTTATTTGGGGTTTTCTTGGCAAAGATACTGGAGTCATCCATCTCCAGCTCACTTTACAAATGAGGAAACTGAGGCCAGAATGTAACTTACTCAGAATCATATAACCAGAAAATGAGTTTTCCTGACTCTAAGTCCAACACTCTATTGACCTCACCACCTAACTGCTTCCCACACTGAGTTTTTATTAACTTCTAAAAACCTACTAAAAACTGGTTTTATTTGCTATTTTTATGCTCTACGTTTTGCCTGAGTTCATTCTCATTTTCTCATTGTCTTTTTTTAAAACAAAGACACTGATAAGCTAAAGAAAATCTAGAGAGAACAGAAACCAAGATGAAGGGATTTAAGTTCATGCCTTATGAACATCAGTTTAAGAAGCTAGAAATGATTCCTATGGAGAAAATAAAAAATCAGAGAAGAGAAGATAACTATCTTCAAAATTTTTGAAAGATTCTCATGTGGTCAAGGGTATGGCCCAAGAAAAGGACTTCCCAGGACCTGTGGGTAGAAGTTTCAAATTTAAGCTCTATCTAAAGGAAAACTTGCTAATAATTTAATTTTTTAATTTTAAATGGCCTTCCTTAGGAAGCAATAGGTTTCACCTCTTCACACATCTTCAAGAAATGAATGGTAAATACCATTCTTTTCTAGCTATACATTGAGCTGAATGGCTGCTGAAATCCTTGACAATGCTGAAGTTGAAATGAAATAATATTTGCAAAGCTTTTATTTAGCACAGTGCCTAGCACCTAATAGGGGTTCAATAAATTCTTATTTTCTCTCCCTCCTCCACTTTTTGAAGGTCTGTGCAAAATTAAGAAAGATACTTAACCAAGACATGCAAGTTTTATCCTTTGTAAAAAGACAGATGAGACTGAAGAAACTGAGATTCATTTGAACTCTAAAATGATGGTTGTAATTGATGAAGATTGTGATATTGATGGCAATGGTAATGGCAAAATGGTGATAGAATGGTGGGGGTAGTAAAGGAATGAGGCTGACATCATTAGGCAGATCCCAGCTCCCCAAAATACATTCTGAAGCCTATGACTTCACTCCTCTTAACATGATTTTCAAGAAAATTATGTGACTTCTTAATTAGAAATTCATTGCCTGCCACCCTTCCCCTTCGTCTTTGAGTCCTAGTACAATTCCTAAAGCTTTTAAAATGAAGGAAAGACACCAATATTTTGTGACATAGTTTGTGAACTGTTCTAATTCAGGGAAAATTCTCTCTAAAGATTTCCTTTTTTCTGAAAGCCTTGTTGTCTGAGAATAAAAATCCTTTCCATAAAGGAAAGATAGTTCCTAACTCATTCATCATGAAGAGACAAAATACAAATACTGATTGCTTAAAGATAAGGCAAGTGCTCATTTTTAAAGCTGTATAAAGAAGACTATGGTGCACAATGCTGATAATTGTTTCTAAAGAGAAAAGACATCAGTGCTCATTTTTTGAGGTTTTTTTTTTTTAAATCCAAGTAAATAGTGAAATGGAAGCTGATTGCAAATCTTTAAAAAAAAATAGCTCACCAAAGAATAAGAATATATAAGAACATGACAGTAATAACAATAAGAATTTGTGGTTCTTATAAGACAGAATATTGTCAGTGAAATGTATTTTGATAATAAAAAAAAAAAAACATTAAGCAGGGTATCTTGATGGCGCAATGGATAGAGTACCAGCCTTGAACTCAGGAGGATCTGAATTTAAATCTAGCCTCAGACACTTAATACTTCCTAGCTGTGTGACCCTGGGCAAGTCACTTAACCCTAATTGCCTCAACAACAGCAACAACAACAACAAAAACCAGAAAAGAACATTAAACAAAAATATAGAGTACTAATCCTTTGGAACCAACTACTTTTGTTACTTGGACAAATAGCAACATATCTCTTCCCATCATTTAGATGAGCTTGGAGTCATCAGGTCCAATACTGGTTAAGGTGGAAATGTCAACATCTGCCCTTCCATTGACTCCTACGGTGCATATAGTCTTAGCAATTTGCCAGTATCTATGTCCTCCTGACTTCCAGATACTAGCCAACATGCCCGAGGGAGTATTTTGGCCCTGATACTACACTCTGAAGAATCAGGAACTTTTCCATCTGTCTTGAAACAGAACTCTCAAAAAATTATCTATTCCAATTAGAGTGTTAAAAAAAAAAACACTATACTTCTATTTCTATTTTTCTCTCCAAGCTCAGCATTTGTTTACACATGGATATAAATACCTTTTCCTTCATTCATTCCCCATAGAAACCTTAATATTTTGCTTTCCTTTGAAGAGAATATATGAGGATTGATAGTTACACAAACAAACAGCTTACAAGTCTTCCTTTAATATCTCATTAATCTCATTTGAAACTACAACATACCAAGTTATGAAGATTTCAGGGAAAATGCTAATACCAGACAGTGTCTAGACTAAAAACCTTGTCCAGGTAAATAAAGAAAGGTTCATCAGTGGAAGGTTGGGAATTGATTAAAAAGCTCTTTGACCACAGCAACACATAACATCAGTAAAAATAATGTTTTCACTGCTATGCAATACTTGCCTTTCCATAATTAAGGGGAATCAAGTGGTGGAAATTGCTGTTTGCCTTTCGTTCTCAAAGAGGAAGAGGTCCATAACATCAGAGAGATGATTCCATGACATGCAAGTGAATTGGATTGGAGGGAGGGAGGGCTGTGCAAAGTCACCAGTCTCACTTTTTCCCTCCAGACTCATCTGGGTCAGTGGCAAGATGTAGTGCTAAGTCACCCTCTTACTGAGTTTGTAGATATAGACCATTTACAAACATATTTGTCTAACAAATTGCAATCAATTAGCAATAATTTATTAAGGACATATTATGTATCATTTGCTGTGTTGGGTACTGGGAATACAAGGACAATGAATGAAAACCATATTCTAATGAGAGGAACAACGTGGACAAATAAATTTATATGTGGAATAGAAAGAGAGCAATCACAAAAATAATTAAACTCAAATTATTTTCTTTTTTTTTATTTGGAATTTTTTTCACAGTATATATGCATGAGCATTTTTTAAAATAATATTATCCCTTGTATTCATTTTTCCAAATTATCCCTCCCCTCCCTCCACTCCCTCCCCCCGATGACAGGCAATCCCATACATTTTACATGTGTTACAATATAACCTAGATACAATATATGTGTGTAAATACCATTTTCTTGTTGCACATTAAGTATTAGATTCCAAAGGTATAAGTAACCTGGGTAGATAGACAGTAGTGCTAACAATTTACATTAGCTTCCCAGTGTTCCTTCTCTGGGTGTAGTTATTTCTGTCCATCATTGATCAACTGGAAGTGAAACTCAAATTATTTTCAATCCCAAGATGGTCATGGCTACTAAATCTTATTTTTAACTATAGTATCATCCTAATGGGATTATAGGAATGCAAATCAAGAAACCCAACCATCAAGATAATATAATCTTTATGTCAGAGTCACATTTAGATTCAATAAAATATGAAAGGACTCAGAGGTGTACCTCCAGCACACTTTAGCAGTCCTCTGAGGAGAATTTCTGGAGGGAACACTCTACTATTCAAAAGGCTTTATGACCTAATCTATTGAGAACCTAGGAAGTTTGGTTATTTGAAGGATCATCAATATGTAAGTTGACATCTTCTGGTCTTAAAAAAGCAAGTGTGGAAAAAAAGTGTGAACTGAGCACTGAAACCATTGAGGAACAAAGGCAAATGTATTGAGGATCCATGGAAAATGATCGCCAGGAGTTTGTTTGGGTGGCAAATTTGGATAGAAATTCAAAGGAAGATGATACATTTATGAGTGATGATGGTAAATAGTAATATTGGAAATGGAAAGGGAGTCAAAGAATATTCTGAGAAACCATGAATGGGGCACCTGGAAATAGGACAAAAAGTATAACCAATACTGGAAAAGGTAATCAAGGAAGCTGTGCCATCAGGAGGGAGACAAGTCTACATGAGCTTCAGAAATTGGAAAAAGTGTAAAATTTGCATTTAAAATGAAAATAAGTTTATTAATTATGGAGAAAGCATTCTATAGGGAATGGTATAAAATCAGGCATATCTGGAAGGGAATATGGGGCAAAGTGGATCGAGTTGAATGAGAACAAACAGCTGGCAATGGGAAATGGGGATTCTACAACTATAGTCAAGAGTTTGGAATCACTGGGGTGGGGAGAATAGGAGAGGTGGGAGTATATTATTCATGGAGTAATATATAAAGACAAAGAATTTATAATAGTGGAGATAACAAATGAACGATTCCCTTTTCTAGGTGGCACGGGCTTACCTGTGTTATGAAAATGTTCAAAAGGCATCTTGGAGTGCCATAGCCAGTCATTCCAAAAGGTCAGCCTAGACATCTCTAATTGAATGCAGAGAGATTGCCTTGCCACTGCCTAGCCCAATTGCCTAAATTAGTATTCATAGAATCTGAATCAAGCACAGAAAGCTATCTTCCACTTGTCCCTGCTGCTAATGTTTATGAGAATAGAAGCCCTCCCCACTCTTAAATCGAGTTGAGCACACACATGGGCCCTTTATATTCTTATCAGGATGTCTGAAAGAAGGGACAAAAGTCAGAATAGGATCATTATGTTTCCGAGATCTGTTTTCAATGCAGTTCTTTCCTCTAACCCACCTTTGCGGCTCAAATACTCCTTAAATCTTTATGATGTCTCAGTACTCATCACACAGCTTCAGCTGAGTTGTTCCACAGTGACTCTCATGGATAATATACTGATATTGTATTCATTTCCAGGGCTCTCCCATCCCATGTTCATCACTAACACTCCTCTCTCTTACCCATGCCCAAGTGAACTCCTTTAGGCAGATATGTGGCACAGTCTGCAAGTAGATGACAGGGAGTACAAAGTGCTCCATTTGAAATCAGAAATCAGACTTTAGACATTAACTGTGGGGTCCCCAATGAATTATCTCTTTATTAATTTTAACTTCAGGTTCCTCAATTGCAAAAAGGGGCGGGGGGAGGAGGAATATCTCCCAGGGGTATTGTAAGGCTAAAATGAAATACTATTTCTAAAGCACTTTGCAGATCTTAAATTGCCAGATTAATGATCATTCTTGTTATTATCATTAACATCTCAGATTTTTTTTATCTACCAAGTCCTCTGAGCTAAACTCTCATGAGAAATCATGAGGTTTCACATATATACTAGAAAGGTCAGAGTGGAGGATCTCTCTGGCCCTTTTTAGTTCAAACTCTATGAGCTAGAACTGATAAAAGGGTAAAGGGCTAAAATAATCCCCAAACCAGATGATTAGATTTTAGAAAACCAAAGCGTAACTGGATTTAACTTCTTGATTATGTACAGTTAGAACCATACAAAAAGAATTGTGTCATTTGAGGGGATTAAACACCAACAATATATGACAAAACCTTGAAGTATTAAATTACTGTAACACCTGATTCAGCTCCTGCTGGAGCGGCCAGCCAGACTTCCTGATGGCAGCACTTGTTGGAAACTTGCGGGTTTTTTTTAATAAACTAATTTTGTGTTTTTACATATCAATACATTTTGAAAGGGATAAACAATATATTTCCACCAAATAAATAACATTTTTGAAATATTCCTTAAAGTAATGTTTAAGTTTAATTTTTAGTAAAATAAAATTCAATTCAAGAAGGAAAAATTCTATTATCTCTATTTTAAACAAATTCATCATAGGATCATAGAGGGAAAGTTGAAAAGGCTCTCAGTGACTAGTCTGACTCCATTATTTGACAAACCAGTAAACTAAGGCTCAGAGTTGTTCAATGATTTAGATAATTAAATCATAGCCCTAGAGCAGAAGGACACCTCATGAGTCATCTGCTCTGACATTCTTATTTTCCAGGTGAAAAAATTAAGGCCTTCACTGGATATATGTAAGTTCATAATTCAGATTATGTAACCTAGACCAAGGCAATACTATTAACAGAGTTCCATTTTTTGATTTAAAAATATTCCCAAGTGATGATCTTGCAGGTGGATACCCAAGCCAATAAAACGATGACAAATATCACAGTCAGATCAGTATTTCAAACATATTACCTTCTGTCCTACAAACATATTTCTGTATTACCTTCTACAAACATATTTCCTTCTGTCAGCTCATCTGTCCCAGAAAATGGCAGCAACAAAACTAGATTATTCCATAGCTTAAGCTACATTTAAGGAGTAAATATGGCACTTTCAGAAAGTTAACACCCATTCTGAAACCTGAGTTTTGATAGTAAATTATATGCATGTAAGGGAATTCAAATACACAAGGAAAAGGCCCATAAGTACAGAAATGTTGACTGACATATTTTTATGAAGACCAAAACAAAAAAAATGGAAATAAAATATGAACCAATTGGTTGGAAAGCAGAAAAACAAATGTGGTATATGGATACAATGAAATATCATTGTGCCATTCAAAATAAATAAAGAATTAAGAGAAACTTGGGAAGATAGAGAACAACAGTGACTACAGTGCTGGTACCTGACAGTAGTTTAAAGATTGATTGTCATACTTACTACCTGCATGATCACAGGAAAGCCACTTGATATTTTGTTACTCAGTTTCCTTATATGTAAAGTGAAAGTATTGGTTTCAATGGCCTCCAAAGTCCCTTCTAGCTTGAATCCCATGTGTCTATGATTTTGAACTGTTGTAAAAAAAACAAACAAAAAAACAGGACTATTTATACAATGACTACAACAATGAAAAGAAAAGCAACTTTGAAAAGCTTCTGAGGTCTGACCAATGTAGTGACTCACACTGACATCAAAGCACTGATATCAGCATTATTGAACTACATGTGTGTAAGGAGGTATATATTATTAGACAATGGACTGATTTATTTAATCTGATTATAATTCTTTGTTACTAGAGAGATTTGAAGGTAGAGGGATCATTGTCAAATGACAATAATGTAAAAAGTTCAGTAAATAGTCTATTTTTCAATAAATTCCTGATAACATGGGATAGAAGAGAGAAAAAAATAAAAAAAGGTTCCTAGTGTACCAAGAAACAAGAGAGTCAATTATTACAAGTCATCTTTGCTCCTAAAAGGGATAAATGACCATTTCCAAAAGCTCTGACATAATTTTAGGAAATAACTTACTTGGTGACTATGCCTTATTAAAAAGAAAATAAATACTGAGAGGCTCTGGGAGCTTAAACACACTTATTAATTACCCGGTGAAGACATTTCAATGTTTAATTGGGAATCATTTATATTAAGATGATAACTCTTCAATGAGAATTTTATGAAGATCTGTCAAAATGAAAGCATAGCATTTAAATAAATTCTCCACATTCTCTTTTCTCGGGCTCTGTGCTCAAAGCTCATTTGATATTCTGAAGTCCATTTTTGTACTTAGCTATCTTCTTATTCAACTCAAGAATAATCTCATTTTACATGACTTCTTTATCCCTCGGGCATCCTTATTATCTAAGTGCATCATGGAGTGACCAGTTAGGATTGCTTGCACTGTCAAACGGGATATATACTACACAACAGCTAGAACATAAACTTTCAGTAGAATAAGCCAAGCAACTAATTTATGTGAGTCTTGGGGGAAATAAGGTAAATAGTTCTCCAGGGTGGAACTGTTTAAAGTGGGAAATAAATCTGTGAGTTTGGAATAAACATTATAATAAATCCTAAAGTCAACCCACTCCCCTCAGCAAGTATGGAATAAAGGCACTTAGCCATTAAGGCCTTGGCTAAGCCAAACAGAAGCACCTTCTATCAAATTACATACATTTCAAATGTCAGTGACTATTCCTCAGGCTAACAGGTACAACCTGCCCCTTGGAGGACAATCATTCTGGATCACTGAATGAAGCCAGATTAATGAATATAAAATTTCTAGAAGCATCAACTTGGGAGAAAAATGTGGATGGATTTTTTTTTGGGGGGGAGTAGAAAACTGAACATTCACCAGATTTAAAAGGGAATTAAAATAGATACAACATTTGTCTTAATATAATTTTTACTAAAATATTATTTTATTGGTTTACAAATGCAAATATGAAATATGTGTTATCTGGTTCTCTCATAAAATTGTCATGTCTCATGTACTTTTGTGAGATATAAATACCTAGCTGGGAATGGAAAAACAAATTTGTGAGGTGGCGTGTATGTGTTTTATTACTTCTAGTGGCTGATAAAAACAACAACAACAACAACAAATAAAAAGTCTTCAGAAGAACTTTCTAAATTCTTTTCTAATTTTTAGGGCTAGTTACAATCCTCCTCTGTTAGTTAAAGGTTTTTTTTTCCTCTAAAAATAAATCAAATCAGCATTTACTAAGTCTTTATTATATGCTAATTTTATAAATATTATTAATTATTATAAATATTATATAATATAAATAATTAAATATTAATTATTATAAATATTATATTAATTTATAAATATTATCCCATTTAGTCCTCACAACACTCTGAGATAGGTACTATTATCATTCCCATTTTACAGTTTTAAAAATTGAGGCAGGGGAGGAGGCAAGATGGCAGAGAGTAGACACATCTTTAGTGGAGCTCCTCCTAATGTCCCTCAGAAAAACATTGTATCAAACCTATGAACTGGTTTTGGAGCAACAGAATCTACAATTATTTAAAGTGTAGCAAATTTCCAACAGAAGATACTTTGGAAGAGATTCAGAAAATATCTGTTTCAATTGGGAGGGGGTGGAGGGGGGGAAGCAACCAAGCACAAAGAGCCCAGGACAGGGAGACAGGATGCGGACCCCTGGGAATCCACTGGGAGGCTCTTAGGCTGTCCTGGATACAAGCCAGTGGATCAGCAGATTAGGCTGAGGCACCCAAAGCAAATGCAAAAGGCACATAGTGAGCCTTTGAACCCCAGAAAAACATGGGACCTGGTCATGCCCACCCAGCATTGAAATTCAGTTAGCAGCACAGGTCCCAGGGGAACCTTAAGCAGCTATCACCCCTTTGCCTTAAGAGCAGACCTCAACCTTTAAAAATGAGCAAAAAAGCAAAAAGAACTCTAATCATAGATAACTTTTGTGGAGAAAAAAAAGAACAGATTTCAAATTCTAAGGATCCTAAAGGCAAATCTTCTACAGAGGAAGCCAAAAGGGTGATATGGATTGGTGCTCATTTGACAAGGCTCTCTTGGAAGAATCCAAAAAAATGTTTTAAAAAAGAATTAAAAGAAAAATGGAGAAAGGAAACAATAACTTTTCAAGAGGAAAAAGGAAAAACAGAAATCCTCTGAAGAAAACTTCTTAAAATATATCTAATGAAATGGAAAAATCATATATAACTCCTTACAAAATAGATATGAAAAGGAAATCAATTTCTTGAAAAATGGTATTTGTGAAATGAAAAAAAAATGAAATGAACAAAATAACTCACTAAAAAGTTCATTTGACCAAATACAAAAAGAGATAAAAAAGCTAACTAAAGAAAATAATTCACTAAAAATTAGAATTGTACAAATGGAAGTGGATGACTTAATGATACTTTGAGAATCAATCAAACAAAATCAAAAAAATGAAAAAATAGAAGAAAATGTAAAATACCTCATTGGAAAAACAATTGACCTGGAATAGGTTAGCTTCCACAGGACAAAATAATCAATGACTATAGTAATCTAGGATTTGACAACCTAAAGACCCCAGCTTTGGGGATAAGACCCTAGCTTTGACAAAAACTGCTAGGAAAATTGGAAATTAGTATACCAGAAATTAGATTTTGACCTACACCTAATACGGTATAGCAAGATAAGGTCAAAATGGGTTTATGATTTAGACATAAAGAGAGATATTATAAGCAAATTAGAAGAACAAAGGATAGTTTACCTATCAGATCTGTGGAGAAAGAAGGAATTTGTGGCCAAAGAAGTAATGAAGTACATTATTAAACCAAAAAAAAACAGATAATTTTGGTTATGTTAAGTTAAAACGTTTTTTTTTTTTTTGGTACAAAGTAAACCAATGCAAACAAGATTAGAAAGGAAGCAATAAACTAGGAGAAAAATTTGCATTCAAAGGCTCTGATAAAGAGCTCATTTCTAAAATATATAGACAATTCAAATGTATAAGAATGTAAGCCTTTTCCAACTGATAAATAGTCATTTGAAAAGGCAATTTTCAGATGAAGAAATTGAAACCATTAGTAGTCATATGAAAAGATGCTGTACATCACTATTGATCAGAGAAATGTAAGTTAAGATAATTCTGAGGTATCACTACACACCTCTCAGATTGCTAAGATGACAGGAAAAGATAATGACGAATGTTTGAGGGGATGTGGGAAAACTGGGATACTAATACATTGTTGGTGGAACTGTGAATGGGTATAGCCATTCTGGAGAGCAATTTGTAACTATGCTCAAAAAGTTATCAAACTGTGCATACCCTTTAATTGAGTAGTATTACTATTGGGCTTATATCCCAAAGAGATCTTAAAGAAGGGAAAGGGGCCCACATGTGTAAAAATATTTGTGGCAGCCCTTTTTGTAATGAAGAGAAACTGGAAACTGAGTGAATGCCCATCAGTGGAGAATGGCTGAATAAGTAATGGTATGTGAATGTAATGGTATATTATTGTTCTACAAGAAATGATCAGCAGGATGATTTCAGAGAGCCTGGAAAGTCTTGCATGAACTGATGCTAAGTGAAATGAGCAGAACCAAGTGATCACTATACACAGCAACAACAAGACTATATGATGATCAATTCTGATGGATGTGGCTCTTTCCAAGAATGAAATGATTCAGGCCAGTTCCAATTGTCCAATAATGAAGAAAGTCATCTACACCCAAATAGAGGACTTGAGAACTGAGTGTGGGCCACAACATAGCATTTCCACTCTTTCTGTTATTGTTTGCTTACATTTTTGTTTTCCTTCTCAGGTTTTTTTTTTCTTTCTAGATCTGATTTTTCTTGTGCAGCAAGATAACAGTATAAATATGTATACATATCTTTGATTTAACATATATTTTAACATATTTAACATATATTGGACTACCTGCCATCTACGGGAGGGGGTGGAGGGAAGGAGGGGAAAATTTGGAACAAAAGGTTTTGCAAGGGTCAATATTGAAAAATTACCCATGTATACGTTTGTAAATAAAAAGCTATAATAAAATTAAAAAAAACATATATTGGATCACTTGCAGTCTAGGGGAAGGCATGATGGGAAGGGAGGGAAAAATGCAATGCAGGGTTTTGTTGGGATAAATGTTGAAAATTACCTATGAATATATTTTGAAAATAAAAAGTCTTAATTTAAAAAAAAAGAAATGGATTCAATTTGATCTTTGGATCTTTCTTTTAGATTGCCACCTATATATTCACAGGAATATGCTAATTCTTAATTAAAGTCAGATTAAAAGTATAGCCTTGTCTCATTACAAGGAAATGTGAGAAGTCCATTCTATAAATAAAGTTTCACTCAAAAGCTCATCATGAATAAATACAGTAAATAAGCAGATGACAAAGGCAGCTCTCCCCAAGAGTTAGCAAGAAACAGCATAGAGCTAACAAAAAATAGACAATGAATTAAAGGCCTGTTTTTAAAAGAGGAAAGAAAGGAAAAAGGATTGCTAGAATAAGCAACAAAAATGGAGCCATATTTGTATATCTGCCGGTTAATGAGTATTTATTAAGCACCTATGGTATGCCAATCATAGATATCCAGGGAATAAAAATATTACAAATAAAATGACCTTATTTTTTATTTTTAAAGTTTTATTGGCATGTTTTATTTCTACTTTCCAAACATTTAGAAATTATTCCTACTTCCTGAGAATTTTCTTATAACAAAGCAGAACAACTAAATAAAGTGAATAATGCACAATAACCTTATCTGAGCTTTATACTGTTTAACAATTATGAATTCGAATAAAAGCATAGATGGTATGTTTATTCAAGTGACAGTTGATGCAAAGCTGGGAGAGACAGTTAACATACTGGTCAACAGAGGAACTTGAAGGGCAAGAGCATGGGCTAGAATCTAATAAGATGAAAAAGCTAAAGAAGTTTTTAATCACGAGGGAAAACCTGGGGGTGGATTTTTTTTCCTGTTGGGTATAATTAATAGGGCTAAATGTAAAGTATTCAAAAATCAGCTTCTTGAGTAGTCAGGGTTAGACAGCAGTTGTTCTGATAAATATCTGGGGATTTTAGTGGACATCAAGTTTGACCTCAATCAGCAATTTTGTGAAGCAGCCAAAAGAAAACCTGATTGGATTTTAGCCTTGATTAAAAGAGGCAAAGTTTCCAGAAACATGAAAGTGATCATGACACTCTATTCTTCCCTCGTAAGATCCCAATTGAAACACTATATTTTACTTCTGGAAACTTTGATTTCATAATGTCATTGAAATATCTGGAGGACAACAAAGATGGCAAGAGCTTGAGTCTATGTCTTAGTGACATCAACTGAAAAATGGAACCTTTAATAAAGTAATATGATAGTTGTCTTCAAGTCTTAAAAGGTCTGTTATATGAGGGAGTGACCAGGCTTATTTTATTTGGCCTAAAAGGATAGAATCAAGAGCAAATTCAGTCTTGATACCAGGAAAAATTGTCTAGAGTACTGAACTTAGTGTGAGAAAAACCCAAGTCCAAATTTATCTTCAGACATAATATCTGTGCAACCCTGTGGAAGTCACTTAACTTATTTGCCTCAATTTCTTTATCTATAAGATAAGGATGATAATAGCATCTACATTACAGGGTTGTTATGAGCATCAGATGAGGTAATTTGCATAATGCCTGATGCACATATAAATGTTAGTTTTTGTTGTTATTATTATTATAATTGTCAAAAATAAATGATCTGCTTTAAGAGGTGATGAATTCCACATCCTCTGCAGTCTTCAGCTTGAAGCTGGTCAAGTGGTCAAGAACTTTTTTTTTTTTTACTGATTTCAGACTTGATTCTTTTGTCTTTTTGTTAACAATCGATGTGTCATTTACCCTCTGTGGTCCTTCCCCACCACTTTTTTTGTCATCTGTGATCCATCAAATAAAGCTGAAAGTAGCTATATCTATATCTATATCTATATCTATATCTATATCTATATCTATATCTATATCTATATCTATATCATTATCTATATCTATATCTATATATGATACTAGGAATTCCTTTTAAATATGGATTGGTCACTGAGGTCCCTTCCAACACAATTTCTGTAATTATAATTTTTTTTTACTTTATCAGAAACATTTAAGAACTAAGTTTTGAATATGTCTAAACCACTCACTGTCAATGTCATGATATACCTGACAAACTCTTATATAACTTTGGATGTGGGGAGTGATAGTGTGAGGAATGAGGTAAATCCCTATTTTAGCACCTACTAACCCTCTATACTAGTGCACATGGAACTTATAGAGTTCTATAAGTGTCTTCTATTTATGCTTTCTTTTCCCCTACACTCAACACCAGGGATATAGAAAAAGGAATTCCCATGATCTTTCACTCCTACCTAATAATTTCTCTGATACTTTACTGGCTCTTATTGGCTTCCATCAAGAGCTCAAAATATGAGGTGTCTGAGGCTAACTCACCTTTACCACCTCAGAACAGCAAGAAATGAGTCAAATAAAGAAAAACAAGATCAAAAAAAAAAAAGAGTGGAAAAAAATCTCTATAGGAAAACTGTAAGGGAGATGGGAAAAAAAGCAAGAAGAAAATTTAACACAATTGCGTTCAAATTTAGCTTGTGCAATGAATGCAAGGAAGAAATTTTGTTGTCAGTTGTTTCCCCAGCATAATAATGTTAGCTTTTTGAGGAAAATTGTTTTATTTTTTAATTTGTTCTTTGCACAGCTGTTTGTACATTTTAGGGCTTAATAAGTATTTGTTTACTTGGTGAAATGGTGTGGAGTAAAAAAAAATAAAACAAAACAAATTAATATAACAGAAGAAAGGAATAATTATGAAAAAAAAACTGCTCAAAATGTCCTAATAGGGAATGGAATGTCCACAAGAAATCACAAAGTGGTTGAAAAGGTTAAATAAAATTATTGGAGAGAGACATATAACTATTGACAGAGAACATAGTTTGCATGTTTTTTAGAGCAAAGTCAGTAAATAGAAAGATTGGAGCAGCATACATAGAAAAACAAGTTAAGAAATCAATAAAGCAATCTATTCCTCATAAAGAAAAAAATTCATATATCATTGTTCAGAAAATTGTAAAATACATTTTCTCACTATTGGAACTTAAGAACAATTTGTAAACCAATGGAATCCCAAAGGCACTAGTTGTAATGAATTTTACATTTGCTTCATTGAGAGATATAAACAACTTATAGAAGTTGTTTATCCCAAGTTTTGGAAGAGGACCAATGACATCATGGAATGATGAATTAGATTATGGTAGTTACACAAAGTTGTCAGCTTCAAACTCGAGTAGCAAAACAAAAGTCAAGATGAGTAATGACACCAATGAGAATATATTACAAGTTGGCAGGATGTTCATTTACCAAGAAATTCAGTCCATATCCAACAAGACTTCTAAACTTTAAAAAAATGAAAAGAAATCCGGGAATGTAATAATCAAACCAAAACAAACAAGAAAGAAAAATGGTTTGTATAGAATTTTGCCTGGGGTGTGCCCTTTTCCATTGAAAGAAGATCATAAAGTTTACAGTATTTGAGGTATTTTGTAATTCCCCCAGTAATTATGTTGTTTTCTCCTGCTTCTACTTCTCAGAAGCCTAGAAAAATTAAAACTTTGCCCAGTTTTTCCTCACTGCAGGATAGACACTCCAGAAGAACCCATTTCTGTTGCCTCTCACTTACTCCAGGGGTTCTGGTTAAATATTGGTGGGGTTAGAAAGGAGAAAAAAAGTCATTAAATGAGTTATAAATGTGTAGTTCATTACATACTTTTCTTTCTTCATTCTTTTCCTTTTTCTTTCCTTCCTTTCTTTTCTTTCTCCTTTCCTTCTTCGGTCTCACCTATTCTATCATTATTTTATCATTTCATTTCTTTTCTTATTCTTCCATTCACATTAGAATAAGTATATCAACAAATATTTCTTTTTAAAATGTACTAAATGAGATAGGCCAAAGAAGAAGCCCGACATTTTTTTTTCTTTTAGAATTGAGCAGGACCAGGACATTATTTACAAAATATCTTCTTAATACAATCCTTGGCACATAGTAGGTATTTAGAAGATGCTAATTTTCTCTACCATAATTCCTAAACATATATAGTATTTCTTTATTTTATTTTTCCTTTCAAGAGCTAACCTGCTTGGGGAAAAAAGAAGCAAAGTAGTAAGCTATAGAGTCAAATAAATTGCCAAGGCAACTGTTAATAGTTAATTTTGTGAATAATAGATATATGGTGATTTTTTCAATTTTATTAACAAAGCTAAATATAAATGAAGAGAGAAACAAAAGTACAGAAGGTCAAGAGGAGACATAGATAGGAAAAAACTTCTGGAATATGTCTGTAGTGAGAAAAGCTAAGTCACTATGAATGGTCTCTGTGTGGTATACAGAAAAGCAGAAAGATGTTGTGGACAAAAGTCTAGTCTTGAAGTGAGGATTCAAAGCTTGCCTCTGAAACTTACAGTCTGTGTACCTGAAGACCAAGTCATGTCATCTCTCAATATACCAAGTCCTGCTACTATAACTTAAAGTGTAGTGTCGGTCTTCCTTGGTAGAGAGAATAGCCTATTTCCAGGTCAAAACCAAAACAGCAGTAGCAGCAACAAAGAGTAACTGAATTGTCATTTGGAAAGGTTTTTTGAACTTAGAGTCTTTAGCTTCTAGTTTCTTATCCATCTGTAAGCCTAAGGTAACAAGTAGAGGGAACCCAGCTCGATAGCACTGTACTAAAGAGTGAAATATGTTGCAATTCTCTTTATTCCAGGAAAGGGACATATCATTCAGGAGGATGGAGGCATTATAGATCTCAGGTCAATGGACTAAACAATGAGTTATAAGTGACCACATTCAAATCTGCAGATGATTTACAAAAACCCTCTGATCTGGTAGGAACCTATTTTCTTGCAAAAAAAAAGTTTTACCTCCACCCTATCATGTTCACAGTGAGATTTCAGAGTGGGTCAAATATTTTAGAGACAAAAGGGATCTTTGAGGTGCCTGCAATCCTTTGATGGCATTATATACATTTATATATATGTGTGTGTGTATATATATATGTGCATATATATATAATATATATTGTATACATATATATGTATATGCCAGGAAGGAATATTATTGTTCTGTCTTGTCTTACTCTTCATGAATTCATTTGGGGTTTTCTTGGAAAAGACACTGGAATGATTTTCCCCAAGGAGAGTCTATCCAAAATGCTAGACAGTTTCCTTTCATTCTTTTCATATTTTATAGATAGGAATGAAGCACTTTGTTAGTCCATTTGTAATCTTCCACTTTTTAAACCTGGCTGTCATATTCTTATTTCAATCCCACATGCCTTAGATAATGTATTTATTTTCTTATCTTTTATATATGTTGTTATTGATCATTTTACAAATGAGGAAACTGAGGCAAACAAGATTAACTGACTTGCCCACCATCACACAGATAATAAGTGTCTGAGGACAGATCTGAATTCAAGAAGATGAATTTTCTCTATCCATTGTGCCACCTAGTTGTCCTGGAAAGAACATTAGAAAGGTCATCGAATCCCATTTCCTTATTCTAAGTTTGAGAAAACTAAGCCACAGAGAGTTAAAGGTTTCTTATCATTGGTCCAAATCTAGTCAAAATCCAGTGGATTAAAGCCAACAGACATTAAATAACTTGCCCAGAATCACACAGTAAGTGTCTTAATCCAAAGTATATAGGGTGTTCAAGGAGGATGTTCAAGGCGTACTTCTGGTATGGGGACTTGCTGAGTTCTTTTCACAGCTATTCATACACATTTGTTATCTATCTGGCACTTGACTTATACCTATGACTCCAAAAAGCTACATCATGTGCAGTAGTTATGCCCCAGAAAGCCATCTCGCACATAGGCTTAATCAGATTATAACCAACAGACCTCAAACCTATTGGTGAGTTGGGGGTATCTACCTTATTATACATATGAATATTTCCTCAGGAAGAATGGGAGGATGACAACAATTTATTTGAGCAGCCATGAAGTTGGCTGAGACAAGGGCTGTCAAGTAATTAGAGGACAGTCAAACATGAAAGACTTAGAGGTCATCCATTGCATCCTGATTCATCAATTATTTTGGCTTTTGTCTTGCCACTAGACTTCAACGACACTGGAAGAGAAAGTGAGTCTAGTGTCTCCTTAAATCCATTTACTTATGAGTCAAGACATCACCCTGTGATCTCATCAGTCTTCTTTGGAAACAAAGGAGAGAAACAACAAAAACATCCAAATCCCTCATTTTGTGGATAAGAAAAATGAAATTGAGATCATGATGTAGAAAATAACAGAATTGGAATAATAGCCATAATAGAGTAAGCATTTATATGACCCTTTGGGGGATGCAAAATACTTTTAAAATATTACTTCTATTTCACAATATCCCTAGGAAATAAATGCTAAAATTATAGATGAGGAAACTGAATTGGACAGTTTAGTGATCAGCCCAGGGTCACACAGTTAAGAAGTATCTGAGGCAGAATTTAATCTCAGATGAAGGAGGAGGAGGAAGAGAGAAGAAAGAGGACTTCGTATTATCATAATCATTTATTAGAGCTCTTTGAAGTTTTGCAAGAGCCTATGCATATTATCTTATTTGTTCCTCACAAGAATGCTATGAGGCAAGTGCTATTATTATCCTGGTTTTTACAAATGAATAAAGTAAGGCTGAAAGGGATTATATGACTTGCTGAAGATCCCATACTTCATTTCTAAGGTGGGATTTCATTATTTTTGTGGTTTTCTATACTGAGTGGGGTTTGCCTGTACTAAGAAGCTGTCCACTGTAATGGAAGGAGGATTCTTGTTCCAGTACAATCTGGACTGACTTATTTCTGGGATTCCTCACAAATCTAATTTGTGATTCTGTGGTCAGAAAATTGTTTGTCATAATTCAACAGACTTGAGTTAGCTTGTGATGACTCTTGAGCTTTCCTTTGGATTGAGTTAGCTTGTAATGACCCTTGAACTTTCCTTTGGATTAAGAGGGCTAAGTCCCTCCTTCCTACCCTGACTCCACCTATCTTTTTCAATTAATGCCTTCTATTCAAAAACTGGCATGGTTATTTCTATGTTAACATGTGTTTTCCACCCACCCCTCCTATAATTCAATAGCCACCCAGTTATTTGACAGTAATAATGATGATTCCTTATTTTAATGTACTTCTGGTAGTACTAGAGTGATCAGGATTCAAATTGTCTTATACATATCCATGATTTTCCATAAAGAGTATATCCAAAATGGCTAGACAGTTTTCTTTCAGTCTTTTCAAATTTTATAAATAGGAAGAAAGCATTTGGTCTGTCCATTTGTCAGCTTTCACTTTTGAAAGCTGCATAGTATATTCTTATTATCAATCCCAAATGTCTTTGATAATGCCTTTGCTTACCTTCTCCTATATGTCATTATTTATCATATATTGCCTTGTATGATGTATCTAGAAAAATACCAGTGCTCAGAAAATATCAATTGTCCCCCATTGCCTGTCTGGGAAAGTTCAAATTCATTTACCTGGCACTCACAGTCTTCCACAATCTTTATTTACATCATAGTTTGGGGAGTAGACTAAACTAGATGCTATCATGTATGGGAGTATTTCTGTGTATATATTGCTGATGTAAGTCATGTGTAGTCCACAATGGTTTGTCTAAATGTGATTCATAATAAGGCATGAATAAATCTCTCCAGTCTCCCCTACCTATTCTGTCCAAAAAAATACTTGGCCAGGAAGGAAATGGATTTTGGTACCATATGGCAGGCTATCCTACTTTTCTCAAAGAGGAGGTACTGGACTAAAATTCATATGTGTGTGTACAATATATTCAAACATACAAATATACACAAATGTCTATATACACATATGCACACATATACATTTATGTGTGTATACATATATATACATCTATGAATACATATATATGTGTATATATAGATATATATATACACACACACATGCCTATATATATATATATATATACATATATATATATATATATATATATATATATATATATATATATATATATATATACACATATATATATATGCATATCAAATCCCTGAGTGATGTTACTCTAGGTGACATAATTTTTAGGTTGAAGCTGAGCTCCTGACTACTATCTCTTAATGGGGAAAAATGCCCCTAAACTATAAGACTTGATTCTCTTTTCACCAAATCCAGTTACACCAAGATAATATTAAGCAAATTATTATCAAAGTTAATAGCAAACAAGAATAAGATTAACTGTACAGATGAGACTATACCAGACAATATACAGAGTGAATGAGTTCTAATAGAAGGGAGTTCAAACAAAATAATTTCCAACAAACTTAGTTCAAACAAAATATGCAACCCCAGACTTCACCAAAAGAGGAAATTACCTAAAATCTCTAGTAAAGTAAGCTGTGGATAGAGACAATATTGAAGTGCTAGCTCCCCTGCATATCTCATCTACTTTTCACACAGAGGATGGGGAGTATGATGGAAACAGTGAATAGTATTTAGAGAACATTGACTTCAAGAGGGAAGTCTTTGAATTGATTTTTATAAAGAATGTTGATAATCCCAAGAAAACCTCTAGGGAAGCAATTCAAAAATCAGGTTATTGTGTTTGAACAAATTGTTCCTATCTGCCCATTCTGCCTGTGAAGTCTTCATGTGCTTAAGATAGACACTCTGACTCACATTCATGGGTTGGCCATAAAATGATGATTTTATCGTATATCCCCTTAGGCTACAATAACCCATAAAAAAGCCAAAGAATAATATAATAGTTCTTTGACTAATTCACCCCTTCCTACTTTTCACAATGATGGCAGTAGAATGGTAGAAATTCTAATTTGATAATAATTTATTGCTTGTATATTTTTCCCTTTATTAGTTGCAAAAAGATTCATCATCTTTCCTCATGAGGAAAGGCAAAATTTTTGGAGTAGGAAAATAATAATCCTGGTACACTTGAGCTCGATAATAGTCTTTAATATGATACCCAGTTCTGGATGCCACGTTTCAATAAAGACATTAGTATGCTGGAAAACATTCAGAGTAGGGATACCAGAATTGTGAAGGGCATTAGAGAAATACAAAGCAAAGGAGGCTCTAAGTGAAAATAATCATTAATGACTAGAATTGTGAGGGAAAGCTTTGGGGAAGAGATTGTATTTAAAGTTGCAACCTGACCTGAAGATTTTAATTCAACTAAAGAAGAAGAGCATGGAGGGTATTCTGGGAACATTGGAACAAATGAGAGATTTACATAAATGCTGGGAGTTTAGAGGAGAATGATAATTGTATATTCCTGAAGGAATTTAGATTTTGCTCTCATTTGGTGCAGAAGTGGACAGATCTGTTACCAGGGTATATCTGTGATGGATGAGGTTGAGTCAGTCAATACTTTGATGCTTCTACTGATCCATGAATGAAAGGATGCTATCACTTCCTCAGTTTGCAAAACATTCATGGCTCTTCTTTCTGGGGGAAGCCAAAATTTAGGTAATATTGAACACTCACTGTCTTCCTTTTTTAATAGAAGGAAGAAGTGTGATATAGTGGGAAGGATATCAGATTTATAGGTAAGAAAAGCTGAGTTTGGATCCTGGCTTAGTCACATCATGTATGACTATGGATAAGTCATTTTACTTCATCTACAAAGTGATAAGTTTGAGCTAAAAAACCTCTAAGATCCTTTTGATTTCTAAATCTTTGATTCAATAAAATAGATCCATGAAGGACTAAGAGTTACTTTTTTATTTAATCATCTGCCATGGCTCTTTGATCCATCATTATAGGTCATTTCTTGTCTCAAGACAAGATAATAATCAGATTTAGACACAGAATTGATGGCAGAAGCTAACTAGAATAATGCTGTCCTTTAAAGAAATGGAAATTAAAGCCAGGAGAGGCTCTGCTTCTTACAAAATCACCAAGCCATCAGAAAAAACAAAATTCAACTTCATTCTTAGAATGTCTGTGGCTTCTATTACACTTTGCTTTCCTGGTTCTTCTACCTTTCTGGTTCCTTCATTTTATTCTCCTTTGTAGGCTCATTCTTCACTCCCCTTTGCATCAGTGCTCTTTGATCTGAGGTCTCTCTTTGCTCTCTATGCTCTTCTTAGGGTATCTCCTGACCGACTTTAAGTAATAAAAGATACCAAGCATATAGTGATCTAAGATTTCCAAAGTACTTTCTGACAACTGGACAATATGATGAAGGCAGACAGGTTAAACTAGGTAGAGGGTAAATGATGGGCCTCAAACCTATAAATGTGAGTCAGGGGGTGTCTATTTTAAGCCCGTGAAGATTTCGCAGGCAGAATGGGCAGATAGGAACAACTTGTTCAAACAGCCATGGAGGCAGCTAAAGAAGGAACTATGAGCAAACCTTGAGCTGAGTCAGGGATTGAAGATGACAATCATCCATGGCATCTTGGGCCATCGCCAGCCATCTTAATTTTTTTCTTGTCACTGGTCTTTGTTGACTCTGAAAGAGTGAAACTGATGAATTTAAGCAATTCTACTTTGATTAAATCCAAATCACATGACTAATATACATTGAATTGTAGGACTTTAAAAAGAGGGATTATTAGTCATTGTGGTGGGGCTCAGAGAGAATTTGTAACTAAATTTGCAAATACATACTATCCTAAACAATGAATTAACTGTTTTCTAGTGCAAGGTAAAACTGAAGAATAGGAAATTTTAGACGCTCTGGTAATCAAAAAGAACATGACATTCTGCCTTCTTCCTTGAGATGGACAGTCCCAAATCACTGGGGTGAATGGATGGAGATTGACAGTGCTACTCAGCTGCTCAAACTCCTTTGAAATGATTTCCGACTCCAAACTAGCTAAATTATTTTCTTTCATTTTTTATCATGCCTCACAATCTTATGTAGGCTTTGGATGCTCTGGGCATTAGTATTCATAAAACATATTTTGATATGACAGAAATTTATATTTTATATAAATTTGATATTTATTTTCCCTTTACTGCCTTTTTATGCATTTTCTGATTATGCCATTTAGAATCTAAATTGGTGGACTGATTCCCGTGCATCAACACTGTTTTCTTTAGGCAACTTCTTTTTCTTCTCTGAAGGAATTGTTTCCACTGTGCTTTCAGAATTTCTTTTCTCTTTGTTCTCACTTTCCTTGAAGAATTTTAGGCCATGGGATGCTACTTGTCCTTTCTTTGAACACTTTGCTATCTGCCCTCCTAAATATTTAGTATATCTTATACTCTGCCCTGCTTATCCTTTCATCTATCACAACATCTAAGATAGAGTTCTCATTTTCCCCAAGTTTTCCATCATTCTATCCCACTGAGATTCAGGACCATAATAATGTTTCACCTCATTAGTTTCTCTACATTTTGAAGTATAAGACCCTCTCTGGGCTACTTCCCAACACACACAGGCTGAATCCCTAGAGGATGACTACTATTTTGTATTCTAGGATGACTTTGTGACTACTTTACTATTTTAGGTCATAAGCTCCTACATGTATATTTCCCATTAAATTCATCCTATATCTAACTTTGAGCAAAGTTATCCACTAATATAGTAAGAAGTTAATATAGTAATCCATTATCTCATAAATCAGGAGCTATGATTTTATTAATTCTCTGTAAGTACATATTAAGTGATTTATTTTCCCAGAAATTATAAATCATCATAAATATATGATACTTATATCACATTTTGACCTTTGTAAAACATTTTACATATTTCATCTAATTTGAGCCTCCCGACTATTCCAAAGTTGATTATTGTGATTGTTGCCCAGGCATTTGAGTCATGTTGAATTTTTTGTGACTCCATTTGGGTTTTCTTTGCAAAGGCACTGGAGTAGCTTGTCCTTTTCTTCTCTAGCTCATTTTGCATATGAAAAACTCAAATAGGATTAAGTGACTTGTTCTGGATCACTAAGTGTCTGAGGTAACCTAGTTGATATTCCTTGTTCCTGTTACTTGTTAAAAGTTGAAAGAACTCAAGGTTAGAGAAATTCAATAACTTGCTTAGGGGACTGTGCTAATTTCAGAGGGAAAATTTGAACCCAGATCCTTGTAACTACAAGTCTAGTATCTTCTCCACTCTACCAAAGTGCTAAATAAGTTCCTTCCAGCTTTGAAATGGCTGATTCTGTTCTCTAACTCTTGGTCACAAAATAGTTGAGAGCTATTTTTTCTCTTTCATTTATACCAAGGGTCTCTGAACCGATAAATTAGTCACAGTTAAGTGTCTATTGGACTATGTAAGCCTCGGGGGAATGGGACAGCCATTGTTGAAAGCCCATTAGAAAAAAAAATTAAGTGTTATCAAGGTCTGTAGCTAATAAGTCCTTCAGTTGTACAATAAAAGTATATTGTAAAAATCATTATTACAAAAATCATTATTACTTAAAAACATTCCTTCTACCTCATGCAACAATTTAATGAGAAAGAAGTCCTATCTCTTTAGACCCAAGCAGACCTATACAACACCCTTGCCAAGTCCATTCCCCTGATCAATCTGGGAATTATAGAACAGTAGTTATGTTTCATCCACCACAGCTGGGCTTCTGGAGAATTTCTACCCTGTCTTCATCAGCAGTTTCTTCCATGTCTCACATCTGAAGTATCTATATTGTTAAATGGCAAGACAGGGTCTATGGCAATGTGGCCCTGGACCACTGAGCCAGCCATGAAGTATGGCTGCTCTTGCTGCAAATCCAGTGGGCTGGAAAATTCATTTTCCCCAAGCTGCTACTGGATTTGGAGCTAAAATAGGCTGCCACAAGAAGAGAAAGAAACAAAAATAATATCAACTTTCCCTAGATGACAATTCAGCAAGAACTTATCCTGGAGGAATAGCAATGTTAAGGATGCTCACTAAGAACCAGCTATGCAGATATCTCAAGCATAATATCTCTCTTGGAACAAAAGCTTTGAATCCAAGTTGTGAAGTGGTAAACCGAACATGTGGCTACAAACAATTACTTCTTTCCCTTTTTCTACAATTAATCTTCCATGATGCTGCTTCATATCCCTAAATGCATTAGTAAATTACAGGGGAGAGAGTACTGGACTTGGAGTGGAGAAGACTCTACTTCTAATCTGACCTCAGCAGTCCTGGACAGGTTAGCTTTTCAGCCTTTCATCTGTAAAATGGAAATAATAACAGTATTTAACCCAAAGGGTTGTTGTGAGGATCAAGAGAGGTGACAAATGTAAAGCGCTTAAAATACGATATAATTCAGAGCTATTACAATTTGGAGTCAGTTAGGAGAATCCCTCAAGAAAGAGATCACTAATAAGTACAGAGCTTTGTCATAGTCATCCAGGGGAAAATAGGGAATGATCCTGCAAAGGAGTCCGAAGAGGAGGATTCAGACAGATAGGAAAATCAGGAGACAGGAGTGTTATAAAAGCCACAGGAAGAGAACATCTCCAAGAAAAAGGAAGTTGAATAACAATACTATGTGATGATCAGTTCTGATGGAGGTGGCCATTTTCAACAATGAGATGATCCAAACCAGTTCCAATTGTTCAGTGATGAAGAGAACCAGCTACACCCAGAGAGAAAACACTGGGAAATGAGTGTGGACCACACCATAGCATTTCTACTCTTTCTGTTATTGTTTGCTTGAATTTTTATTTTCCTCCTCAGGTTTTTTTTCTTTCTTTCTAAATCAGATTTTTTTTTGTTCAGCAAGATAACTGTATAAATATGTATACACATATTGTATTTAACATATACTTTAACATATTTAATATGTATTGGAGTATCTGCCATCTAGGGGAGGGAGTGGGAGGAAGGAAGGGGAAATTTGGAACAGAACGTTTTGCAAGGGTCAGTGTTGAAAAATTACCCATGCATATGTTTTCTAAATAAAAAAGTTATAATAAAAATTAATTCATTAAAATTTTTAAATTTTAAAAAAAGAAAAAAGAAAAATTAAATTGATTCTTGGTTCTTTTGATCTCTTGGTGACACTGGACAAAACTTTAACCTCTCTAGCCCTCAACTGAGTTTTTTGTAAAGAAGGATGCTGTATTGCATGGCCTCTGGGGCCACTTTAAACTCTAAATCTATTATCTCATGATCTTTCCTTGAGGAGACACTAGCCACTAAGTAATGAGTTGTCAAAGGACCATCACAGACCATGAAACCAAGAAAAAAAATAGCCCTAGGGCCTCCATGAATGTCCTCTTACTTCATAGAATCAAAATTTGAAAATGGAATGAACCTTGGAGGCCATTTAGTTTAAATCTATCACTTTATAGATATGGTAATGTGATTTACCCAGTCACACATGAGGTTAAGAGAATGAGGCAGGATTCACATTCTCTTAGCCCAAATCTGGCCCTATTACTTGGTACCACACAGCTTCCTTCTTTGAGATGGTAACATAAAGAGAGGCACTGAGTGTTCAGGATAACGTGATTTTTTGGACAAAAGGACTAACAGAAGAAGAAGCAGGGATGCTTTGCTAACTTGAAGTTTTGGTGAAATTGCCCACATAATTGAACTCACAGATACATGGTAGAATTTACATGCAATTTGTGGTGATGTGTATGATGAGAATAAAAGTGGAATTGCTAGTTTGTTGTTATTCAATAAGCAGCACAGAGGATTTCTGCTGCCTTTAATGATGATTGATTTAGCCTCATCGAGCACTGTTGCAGCCTAGTGGCATAGAATCTTGCCATGGTCTACATGATCAATTTTGTGCTATGGAAATTAAATGAACCCCAAAATCAAATTTACTGAAGAATTATGTCCCTATTCTAAATTCTCATTGTTTATCTAAAAACCTCACCTTTAAATCAATCATTTTTAGGTATTCATTTGATTCTTCCAACATTATATTGTTACCACACTTTATTGTCATGTCTCCTTAACTATATTGTAAGTTCCTTAGGCTATCCTTCTATGGATTCTCTAAGCCCCTGCAGCCTCTTTTACTGTACCTTGTACCCAGCAACTGTTCAATAACCTGCTTGCAGATTGATTTTCTGTTTACAGCAATAGTGTGTACAGCAATTCAAAACAACAATTATTTATCGAGTGCCTATTGTGTGATCTGCATTGCAGGGGATAAAAATAAAGTTTGAAGCATAGACTCTGTCTTAATTGGAATTTAAAAACAGAAAATGTCATAATCAGAGAATCTCTGAACCAGATCCATCCTCAGAGACCACTTAGTCCAACTAATGCTTAAAGATTCCCCTCTCCAACCCATCCAGCCATGTTCAAATTAGATCACACAGACTTTGTACATACAAGTGAGGGCAAGATCACTCTCTCAAGATAATCCTTTTTCCTTTTAGATCACTCAAATTATTGGAAGAAGTTTTTTTTTTTCTGTCTAAATTTTATGTCTTACAACTTTCATTCACATTGCTGTAATAATACTGTCTAAAGCCAATAACATTCTACAAAAATATATCATATTTGAATTCCTCCTGATAGCCTACCAAGTATTTGAAAATATCTTTCATGTCCTCCACTTTGAGCCTTTTCTTCTGTAGATGGAACATCTCTAATTCTTTCAGATAACTAATATAGAATGAGATTGAAGCCTTTCATTATCCTAATATCCCTACTCTGATCCCTGTTTTCTTATTATTATTTTTAAATTCAATTTTATCATTCATTTCAAAAATAATTTGAATTTCAAATTCTTTTCCTTCCTTCCAACTGTATCCCACCCATTGTGAAGGTAAGGAATGTGATATCAGCAATGCACGTGAAATCATGCAAAATATTTTTGCATATTAGCCACACTACAAAATAAAAGGCAAGAAAAATTATGCTTTAATCTGTATTTAAACTCCATCACTTTGTTCTTTGGAGGTGAACATCATTTTTCATCGTAAGTCTTTTTTTAATTCTCTGGAAGCATCGCATTTCTGAAAATGGTAGTCATTCCCAGTTAATCATCATTACAACTTGGCATTACTATGTGTAATATTCTGGTTCTTCTCACTTCACTTTACATCAATTTATATATTTTTCCAGGTTTTTCTGGAACCATAATTTCTTATACTACAACATATCACATCACAATCACAGACCACAATTTGTTAAACCATTCTCCAATTCTTGAGCCATTCTCAAAATTCCAATTCTTTGTTATCACAAAAAGAGTTATCATAAATATGTTTACACATATTTATTTATAACACAAACTATGTTTACACATAGTTATTTTTCCTTTTTTATTTTTTTTTGATCTGTTAGGGATACAGATTTAGTAGTGTTATTGTTGAGTTCTGAGAGAATGCGCACAATTTGATTGCTCTATGCACACAGTTTCAAATTGCTTTCCAGAAGGGTTGGATCAGTTCACAATTCCAACAGTCATGCATTAATGTCCCAATTTTTCCACATTCCTACTGAAACATATCCCTTCCTTTTTCTGTCATATTAGCCAATATAATAAGAATAATATAGCACTTCAGAACTATTTTCATTTGCTTTTCTCTCATCATTAGTAATTTAGAGCATTTTTATGTCACTATAGATAGGTTTGATTTCTTCTAAAAACTGAAACTTCATCGCTTTTGATCATTTATAAATTGGGGAAGTACATTCCTATAACCTTTACCGAGTTTTCTATATATTTGAGATATCAGAGAAACTTGTAAAAAAAAAAAACTTCTCACTTTATGCTTTCTTTCTAATCTTGGATGAAAAGGTTTTGTTTCTGATAAAACTTTTAAATTTCATGTAAACAAAATTATCTATTTTACTTCACATGATCTTCCCTATCTCTTGTTTAAACAAAAATCTTTCCTTAGCCATAGATCTGTCAGGAAACCATTTTCCATGATCTCCCAATTTGCTTATCATACTATCCTTTATGTTTTTATTCATGTACCAAACTTGACTTTATCTAGATATATAGGATAAGATGTTGACTTATATTTAGTTTTTGTCAAACTATTTTCTAGTTTTCTGAGCAATTTTTGTCAGATAGTGAGTGCCTGGATTTTGGGGTTTGCCAAATACTAGATTACTTTGGGCATTTACTACTGTACATTGTGTAATTAATCTATTCCACTTATCCACTACTATATTTCTTAGCCAGTACCAGATTGTTTTGATACAGTTTGAGATATGGTACTTTCTTTCACTTTTTTTCATTGATTCCCAAGATATTCTTTGCCTTTTTTTCCAAATGAATTTTGAAATTGTTTTTGTTCTAGAAAATATTTTTAGTAGTTTGATTTGTATGGCATTGAATAAGTAATTTAGGTAGAATTGTCATTTTATTATATTAGTTCAGTTTATCTGTGAATAATTAATAGTTCTCCAATTATTTAAATGTGATTTTATTTGTGTGAAAAGTATTTTGTAATTTTGTTCATATATTTCCTGAGTTTGTCTTGGCAACAAAACTTCTAGGTATTTTAAATTGTCTAAGTTATTTTAATAGATTTTCTCATTCTCTTTCTGCTTAACTTTGTTGGTAATATACAGAAATGCTAATGATTTATGTGGGTTTATTTTACATCCTGTAACTCTGATAATATTAATTCTTTCAACTAGTTTTTTGGTTGATTCTTTAGGATTCTTTACGTATACCATTATATCATTTGCAAAGAGTGAGTGATGTTTTCTCATTTTCTATTCTAATTCATTCAATTTCTTTTTCTTCTCTTATTTCTATAGATAGCATTCCAAGCATGAATTGAATAATAGTAATGATTATTGATATTTGTGCTGGAAAGGCTTTTAACTTATCTCCATTACAGATAATTCTTGCTGATGGTTGTAAATAGCCACTACTCATCATTTTCATAAAAGATTTAGAGGATCAAAGTCAAGACAGCAGAGAGAAGCCAGAAAATTCCCTGAGCTCTCTTCAGTTTCTCTTGGAAATACATTAAATTCATTCTCTTAAAGAATTCTGGAGTGACAGAATCCACTGGAGGATGGAGTGAAACAATTTTCCAACCAAAGATAACTTAGAAGGACTTCAGGAAAGGTACTTCTCATATGAGTAAAAATGAGGGGAACCCAGTATTTGTAGTGTCTGGCTAGCCAAAGGGAAACTAATAGCCACAAGACAGAGCAGGTATCTGGGCCAGCTGTGAGACCTTCAATTCTACTTCAGCTGACGAATTGCACAGTTCCAAAAATCAATTCTGGCATAACTATTCTAGGCCTTCTTAGAGCAATGAGCAAGTCAACAGTTTCAGAGGCCACAGCACAGAAAGTCAGTGACCAGAACCATAGCATCCATTGCAAAAATCTTGGGACAGTACCCCAAGTGCCCTGGGAGTAGATGTCAATTTTTTTCAAAATTAGCAAAAAACAAATAAAAAATTCCTGACCCTTGAAAGCTATTATGGTGAAAAGGAATACAAAAATTCAGAAGAGGACAACAATTTGAAAATGCCTACATGCAAAGCCTCAAAGGGAAATATGAATTGGTCTCAATCCCAAAAAGTACTCCTGGAAGAGCTCAAAAACTTTTAAAAATCAAGTAACAGAGATAGAAGAAAGCTTAGGAAAAGAAATGAGAGTAATGTGTGAGGATTAAAAAAAAAAAGTTAACAGGTTGGAAAAGGAAGCACAAGAATTGACTCAAGAAAATAATGCCTTAAAAATAGAACTAACAAAACAGAAAAGGAGGTACAAAAGCTACCTGAAGAAAATAATTCCCTAAAAATTAAAATTGGCCAAGTGAGAGTGAATTGCTCTATAAGACATCAAGACTCAATCAAACAAAATCATAAGAATGCCAATGAAAGAAAATGCAAAATACCTCATTAGAAAAACAATGGACCTAGAAAATAGAGCCAGGAAAGAGAAATGAAGAATTATTGGATTATCTGAAAGCCATGACCAAAATCAGGAACCTAGACAGGATCAAGTAAAATTTCTTTGATGTCCTAGAACTAGAGAATAAAATAGTCAGTGAAATAATCTACTGAACATCTTCTCAAAAAGATGCCAAAATGAAAACTCATTTTGCAGCAAAATTCCAGAACTATCATGTCAAGAAGATAATTCTGTAAGCAAGCAAATACCAAGGAGCTACAATAAAGTTATGCAGGATTTAACAACTTCTACATTAAAGGATCAAAGGGCTTAAAATATGATATTCTGGAAGACAATGGAACTTTACAAAATACTGATGAGGAATAACAGGGTGAAAAGGGAGAGAGAGATAAACAGGGAACTAGAATAGAAGGAAATACACAGTTATCTTAAGTGTGAATATGAATGGAATAAAGTGGAAGCAGATCACAGAATAGATTAAAAAACAAAACCCTACAATATATTGTTTATACATATTCCTTATAGCATGTATATTTACAAGAAGCATATTTGAAGCAGAGTGACACCTAAACAGAGTAAAAGTAAAAAGGTTGGAACAAAAACTATTATGCTTCAGCTGATATTAAAAAAGCAAGAATAGCAATTCTTATATTAGAGGGGGAAAACAAGCAAAAATAAATCTAAAGAGACAAGGAAGGAAATTACATCTTACTTTTTAAAAAGTATTATAAACAACGAAGTAATATCAATAATAAACATAGAAGCACCAAGTGATACAGAATCCAAATTCCTGAAAAAGTTAAGTGAATTACACGAAGAAATAGAAAGCAAAATTATATTAATGAAAGAGCTCAAGCTCCCCCTCTTAGAACTAAATAAATCTAACCACAAAATAAACAAGAAAAAAGTAAAGGAGATGAATAGAATTTTAGAAAAGTTAGATATGATCAACCTCTGAAGAAAATTGAATGGATATAGAAAGGAATTCACCTTTCTCTCAGGAGTATATGGCACTTACACAAAAAATCCACTATATATTATAGCATAAAAACCTCATAGTCAAATACAGAAAGACAGAGATGTTAAAAACATCCTTTTCAGATTATGATGCAATAAAAATCACATCTAATGACCATGGAAATACTGAATAAAAAGTAACTGGAAACTAATTCTATAGAAGGAGTGGATAAAACAACATATCATAGAAGCAGTCATTTCATCAAAGGAATGAGGCAAGATTATGTGATGAAGGCAAAGCTTTTCTTATGTGAAATTTTACATCTATAAGTGCTTACATGAGTAAAATAAAGAAAGATTAGATAAGATTTGGATATGCACCTAAAGAAAAACCAGAAAAAATTCTCAATTAAACATCATATTAGAAACTCCAAAAAATCAAAGAATTAATAAAATTGAAAGTAAGAAAACCATTCAAGTAATAAATAAAACCAAAAACTGGTTTATTAAAAAAATCATTAAATCTTTAGTTAATTTGATTTTTAAAAGAAAAAATCAAATAACCAGTATCAAAATGAAAAGAGTTAATTCAACACCAATGAAGTGAAAATTGAAAAATAATTAGGGGCTATTTCCCCCAACTATATATTTATCAATCCATCACTGTAATTGAAATGAATCAATATTTACAAAATTATAAATTGCCCATTTTAACAGAACTTAAAATAAAATTATTAAATAACTCCATTTTATTTTTTATTATTTAATCTGTATTTACACATAATCATTTCTTCTCTGGGTATGGATAGGATTTTTCATCATATGTCCTTCAGAGTAGTCATGGATCATTGTACTGCTGACAATGGCAAAATCCTTTACAGCTGGTCATCCATTGCTATTACTTTATATATAGTACATTTCACTTTACTTGAGTTTATGGAGGACTTTCTAGGTTTTTTTTTTCTGAGATTACCCTGATCATCTTTTCCCATAAGATAATAATATTCCATGACAGTCACATAGCATAATGTATTGAGCCACTCCTCAATTAATGGACATTTCCTCATTTTTTTGCCCTAAGAGAGTTGTTATAAATATTTTTGTACATACAAGTCCTTTTCCTTTTTTAATTACTCCATTTTAGAAAAAAGAAATTGAACAAACCATCAACAAATTCCCTAAGAACAAATTCTCCAAAGCCAGATGAATGTACAAGTGAATTCTACCAAATATTTAAGAGCAAAACTACTTGGAAAAATAGATGTAAGAAGCAACCCTACTAAATCATTATATGATACAAATGTGGTGATGATACCTAAACCAAGAAGAGCCAAAATAGAGAAAGAAAATTATAGACCAATTTCTCTAATGTATATTGATGCAAACATTTCAAAATAGCAGAAATTACAGCAATTTATCCCCAGAATAATACATTATGCTCAGAAGAATTTATACCAGGAATGCAGATTTGGTTCAATATAAGTCATATCTCAATAGATGCAGAAAAGGTTTTGACAAAATACAGTACCCATTCCTATTAAAAACACTAGGGAGCATAGGAATAAATTGAGTTTTCCTTAATATGATAAGCAGATTATCTAAAGCAATCAACAAGCATTATATGTAATGAGGAGAAATTAGAAGCCTTTCCAATAAGATTGGGGTGAAACAAAGATATCCATTATTACCATTATCATTCAATGTTGTACTAGAAATGTTTGCTTTTGCAATAAAAGAAGAAAAACAAATCAAAGGAATTAGAATGGATAATGAGGAAATATAACTATCACTTTTTGCAGATGATATAATAGTATACTTAGAGAATTCTAGAAAATCAAGTTTAAAATTCCTTGAAATAATTAACAACTTTAGTAATCAGACATAAAATAAACCCACTATCTATTACCGATAAAGACCAAAAACAAGAGATAAAAAAAACATTTTCATTTAAAATAACTGTAGATAATATAAATTAGGAGTCTACTTGTCAAGTCAAATTCAGGAATTACATGAACATAATTACAAAACATGTTTCACATAAATTAAATAAAATCTAAACATTTGGGAAAATATTAATTGTTCATGGGTAGGCTAAGGTAAAATAATAAAGGGACAATTATACCTAAATTAATTTACTTATTCAGTGCCATTCTTGCTTTCAATCTTATCTAATCTCTCCTTTGATTTTCAGGATTTTTTAATTGAATGCCAAGTCCATCATTCTACTCTTTCTCTACTTTATTGATTTAATCATTTAAAGATATACATTTCCCCCTAAATACAGTTTTGGTTGCATCCTACAAATTTTGGCATGTCGTCTCATTGTTATTATTCTCTTTAATGAAAATATTGATTTTTTTTGGTGGTTTGTTGTTTACCTCACTCATTCTTTAGGATTGGTTTCTAATTTAGTTCCTAATTACTTTTGTACTCTTTCCATGGACAATTTTATTGAACATCATTTTTGTGTTATGTTCTAAAATTGCTGTATTTAATCTTTCTGCTACTCTGCATTTGGCTGTGAGGTTTCTATGCCCCAATACTTGGTCAATTTTTCTGTTGCTGCCATGTGCCAATGAGAAAAATAACATATTCCTTTCTATTTTCATTTATTTTTCTCCAGAGATGAAGAGGTAAAAGTTGAGATCCCCACTAGTATACTTTTTTTCCTATTTCCTCCTATAATTAATTTTATTTTTCTTTAAAGAATTTGGATGCCCTTCCATTTGGCACTTGTATGTTTAATTTCTTTATTGTCTAACATACCATTTATTGTTGTTATTCAATTGTTTCAATTCTGTTCAACCCTTGGTGACTCCATTTGTTGTTTTCTGAAATAAGATACTAGAGTGGTTTACCATTTCCTCCTCCAGTTCATTTTACAAACAAGGAAACTGAAGCAAACAGAAGTAAAGTGACTTGCCCAGAATCACCAGCTAATAATATGTGAGACCATATTTGAACTCAGGAAGAGGAGTTTTCTTAACTCCTTGCCCAGTACTCCATCCATTGAACCTCCCAGTTGCCTCATTGTAGTGCCACTGATTATCTCATTTAACTAGGTCTATCTCTGCCTTTTCTTTGTCTGAGATCACAATTGCTTTCCCTGTCTTTTTTTTCCACCTCAGCTGAAGCACAATAGATTCTCTCCCAGGGCCTTATTTTTACTCCATGTGTGGTTTTCTGTTCCAAATGTGTCCCTTGTAAACAACATTGTTGAATGTTGGTTTCTAATTCATTCTACCATCTTCTGTTTCATAGGCAAATTTATCATATCCTCATTCACATGTTGATTATTAATTATGTATTTCCTTCCATCTTGTTTTCCTTTGGTTATTCCTCTTTCCTTTTATGTTTATTCTGTCACTTCTCAAAACTTGTTTTTTTTTGTTGTTTGTTTGTTTTGTTTTGTTTTGCTTTGCTTTTTACCACAGTCTTTCTTAATTTCCCCTCCCTTCTATAAACCATTCATCTCTCCTTTATCACTGAACCAATTATGAGGAGAGTCAGGTTCACTCATTACCTGTGTTATATACCCTTATTTCCCCCTCCATTGTAAAAGCTCTTCCTTATGCATCTCTTTAATGAAAGAGAATTTCCCTCATTCTTCCTCTTTCTTCCCCTTCTATCAATCGTCCTTATTTGATTCTTTTTTCCCTTTTCCCTTTTCCTTTCCCTAATCTCCCCCAAGTAGGATACAGTTAAGCATGGGCATATTTATAAACACATAAATATATTGATGTTTAACACATTTATACATATACATATGCACATACATACAAATACATCTAATACAATATTAATATGCCTAACATATAATGTAGATTTCTCTCTTGCTAGAATCTTTTTAAAATTTGACTTTGTCTGAGATCAATGATTACCTACTTCTACTTTTTTTTCCTAATAAAATTCTACTTCAGGCCATTGTTATTGTGTTTGTGTATATCTCCTATTTCCTATTCCTGCTAACTCTTCTATTTTACTTCTATCCCTTAACTTTCCTTGCTATTACTTAATCTCCTTGTTTTGTTGTTTCTGGGTTTCATAACTTCACTAGTTTCTGCTGGCCAAATTCTAATTTTGAAAGAATCATTTTCTTCCTCAAAACTCTGGATCTCCTTTTCTAGTTGATTGACTTTCTTATGATAATCTTTTTGTTTTTCTTGAATTGTTACTTATTCTTTAGTTTTTCCTCAATCTTTCTTATTTGATTTTTAAAGCATTGTTTTTAGTTCTATGGATTATTTTTGGGTACATTAAACACTACTTTTAGGAACTAGGAGATACTTATGATACTTTTGTTTGAATATTCTCCTCTGAAAATGAACCTCAGTGTTCCCTATTCCCATAGTAACTTTCTATGGGAGTTCTTTCTCCTATGCCTGCTCCTTTAAAAAAGAACTTTGTATTGTAATCACTTCTAGTCCTCTGGGGAGGGGTAGATGTCTCTGGCTTCAATTCAGTTCTCCCCTCTGTTCTGAAACCCCAAATCAAGAACCCTATCCTCCTGTAAATGTCTGCAACCAGCAGCTACTCTGACTCATTGCTTCTGCAATCACCTGGTGTGTGCTGGTTCCTTCTCACCCCAGACTTCATTTCAACAAAACATCTGGCTGATTCTAGCCAAGGTTCCTGTAACCTTCCCAGACTCAAACCCCTGACTCCCCAAATAGACTGAAAGGTTAAAATTCCTGTAGTTTAGATTGAAACTACCAAACCTAGCTAGCCCCAAAGTTCACCACTAGCCATTTAAGTGGAGCTACCCTGGAGGTGTTTACACTTCACAGCAGCCAAATTATATCCAACATTTTTCTTCAGATCTGGTTGTTCCAGGAGAGCTACTGTTCTGATTCAAATCTTATTTCTTTTTTCACAAATTTGCATTCACTTTCAGGTGCAATTTTGGTTTATTTGTAGGAAAAATCTGGAGAGCTTATAGTTTTCTGACCTACTCTGCCATCTTCCTAGAATCTTTCTAGAAAAATGATGTCTAAACTCTTGAATCATGACTTTCAACTATTCCAATAATTCTTAAGTTATCTGCCCTTGATATATTTTCCATGTTGTTTTTACAATAAAATATTTCATATTTTCTACCATGTTTTATATGTTAACTTTGTGTGATTGCTTCTTGATGTCTGATGGAGTCATTAACTTATACTTAGTTAATTCTAATTTTGAAGGAATTATTTTATTCAGTAAAGTTTTATACTTCTCTTTACATTTAGCCACAGCTTCTTTATAAGGATTTCTTCTCTTCAGTGAATTTTTGTGCCATTTTTACCATTTGATCAATTCTGTTTTTAAGGTGTCATTTTCTTTATTTTGTGGTTCTTTTACTGAGCTGTTAATTCCTTTTCATGATTTTCTTGCATAATTCTCAATTCCTTCCAACTTTTTTCTACCTCTCTTATTTCATTTTTTAAATACTTTTGGATTTTTTCTAGAAATTCTTCTTGTTCTTGCATCCAATTCACATTTTTCTTTCAGAGTTTGCTTGCAGCTATTTTTACTTCCATGTCTTTGAGTTTTTGTCTCAATCTTCCACATCACAAACAGTAGCTTTTACTGTCAGGTTCAGGTTCCCTTTTTGTTATTGTTGTTTCAGCAAATTATTTCCTTTTAACTTTATGTTAAAGTTGGGCTTTGGGGATAGAGAGAGTACTGTTCCAAGTTTCAAGTTTTTCATGCTGATATTTTCAGAGCTAATTCTATGTGTCTGTAAATTTTCAATGTTTATAAGTTGGCATGATCTAAAGGGAGGTGTGGTCAATTCTCTCCTGGTCTTGCTTTGATCTTTACCCAGAAAAGGTCCTAGCTTCCTTATTTCCACAATGATCAATGCTCTTTTTTACCCTAGAATTGCAACCCAAAACTGCATATAGGCAATGTAGGCTCTGCACTCAGAGGCATAAAATGGTCTCATAATCTTTTTCTGACCAGTTGTTAACCCCCCTTTTCCAACTGTTGAGAGATCCTGATATTGCTGCTGCTGCTGTTGCAGATGACTCCAGTATGGACTACTACACTATAGCCAGACATAGACTCAAGGTCACAGATCTCTACTACCAAAGTCCTGATTTATCTTAAGATGGAAAAATATCCGACCTGATCTTTTGCTGCTTCTTTCTGTCCAAAATCTTACTTGAGGGAAATAATGGGAGAATTCAGCTGATTCGCACATTACCATCTATCTATGAATATTAATAGTAGTTAGGATTAATAGGAATTTATGACATACTAATATTCTTGCTGAGAAAGTCATGTAATGTACTTGATGAGAATGTTGGTCCTATAGTCAAGAAAACCTGAGTTCAAATCAGACCTCAAGACACTTACTAGTTGTGTGACCCTGTGGAAGACATTTAACACTGTTTGCCTCAGTTTCCTTATCTGTAAACTGAGGTTGAGAAGAAAATGGCAAAGCACTTCACTATTTTTGCCAAGAAAACCCCAAATTGATTTATGAAGAGTCAGACGTTATTGAAAAAACTGTACGGTGACACTAACATCAATATCCTTATAACAATGTAACAACCAAGAATGAACATCATATTTTTTCCAAGGAAACTTTCCAAATATAGTAAATTGTTATCTCTCTAGTCCTAGAAACTCCTTCTCTGTTAATCTTTTTGGATACTTATCTAATCTTTTTTAACAAATTGTCATCCTTCAATGGGTGAAGGGAAAGCAAAAGATACCATTAGAAGAATATATTAAAAGTCATTCAGTTAGAAGATGGAAATGAATGCTGAAGGTAAGAAATAGGCCATAAGACTAGCAGAAAGGCATAGCAGAACATTTTGGAGGAAATTCAGCTATTTATATATCTTCTAGAACTCTTTCTATGCTAAAAGCAGAGTATCTGGTAAACTTTTTACATGCCTCAATGGAAATGTAAGTCATCAAAAAGTGAAGAAAATAACATAAGAAATGCAATTCTGATCTGATGCTACCCAATGAGGAAGGAAGGAAATCAAGCTTTATTAAGCACCCGCTACTGGCCAAGTATTGTGCTAAGAATTTTAGAAATATTATCTCATTTAAAACTCATAATAACCCTGGGAAGTAGGTGCTACTATTTTCCCTTTTACACTTGAAGAAACTGAGGAAGACAGAGATCTAGTGATCTGCTCAGAGTCACAAAGTAGATGCCATTAAATGTCACACAATCAACTCTAAGAAAAAAAGGAAACTAGGAAGGCAATTTTCAGTTTTTCCTACACATATAAAATTGTGATTCTTTAAACAAATGCATATTGTTTCTTATTTTGGTTTGGTTTGGTCTTACATTATACCTATGTTTTACCCTGTGTTTCTACAAAGTTAGCAGTCATTATTCAGTCATTTCAGTCATGTCCTATTCTGTATGACCTCATTTTGGGTTTTCTTAGCAAAGTGCTTTGCCTTTTTCTTCTCCAGTTTTTTACAGATGAGGAACTGAGGCAAATAGAGTTAAATGACTTGCCCAGGGTCACATAGCTAGTAAGTATCTGAGTTCAAATTTGAACTTACAACAATGAATCCTGACTCCGTTCCAGAACTCTATTCACTGCACCATCTAGCTGCCCAAGGAGTTAAGCACCTAAATTCAATCTGTAGGCTGAGATTAGGTTATAGACACTCTTGGGTCTGAATGCTAATATTAACATTATCATATTATATTAATACATAATTAATAATATAATATACATATAATTAATAACAATATATAATAATTTTGTGATATATGATATAATGTGATAATATAATTAATGTTAATAATATTAATTGGAGAATACATATTGTTTAAATACCTACTATTTATAGAGTCCTCCCTGTGCCTAGCATTAAAGCACAAAGTTTGGGTAATAGTGAAACCATATATGAAAGGAGTGTACACTCTCATAGACTGTGAGGTCTCCTCCAGAGATGGCTCACACATAGTGTTACAAATACAGCAGCCTTTGGGCTAAGGTGGACGGTAGTCTTCAATTGAGATTATCTAAAGAAGATTCCTGGAATGGGGCATATTTGAAGGCTTGAAAGTTCATCAGATTAAGAGAGGGAAAGGAGAATAATTTATGTCCAAGGTACAGAATGAACAAAAACATGGGTCTGTGAGGGCTTAGGGTTTACAATTGGGTCCAGTTTGGTAAGAGTGTGAAACATGTAGAGGGAGTACTGCAAGATTATATTGGAAAAGCAGAGTGGCAATGAGTTGTAAAGGCCTTAAATGCCAAGTAAAAAGTTGGAATTTGACTCAAGAATAAAATTGAAGCAGAGTAGTACAGTCAGATTATAGACATAAAAACTGATCCTGATCATACTGACCTAGAAGGTATATTTTAAGATAGTACAGGATGGAGATAGGAAGGCCTACAGTATCCTATATGGGCCTAATCTACATTCTTTTCACTGACCCATTAGCCCAAAAGAAGCTGTCTTTTTCAAGAGAGATCAATCCTTGCCCTTTCAGTTGGAATTACAGAGTTGCCTGGGGCATGGAGAGTTCATGTGGCTTGTCTGAGATCCCAGTCAGGAAAGTCTTAATCTCATGGCTTTCTGGCTCCCAAGCCACTTGTCTATGCATGAAGCTATGCTCCTCTTCAAAGTGAGAAGAGTTCATGCATTATGGTTCTGTTTGCAGAACCCTGTCATGGGAGTTTGCAAACAAAGGTTGAATGACAGTGATTGAATGTGAGGGATCTTCTCGATGGCTGCTAGACTGACTGGTTCCTGATTTCATAAGACCATGGATTTAGACCTAGAAGGAACTTCAGATGCCTGTAGTATCACCCTCATTTTACACATGGGGAAACTGGGGATGAAGTGACTTGACCAGGATCACACAGGCTTTGAACTCAGGCACTCTGTTTCCAAATCCTATATTTCTTCTTGTACCATGTAATTCATCCTGAATTAAGACCTGGAAGGTTCTCTGAGGCCTTTAAAGTAAAAGCCAGACTGATCCAGGGCAGCCAGATAGTATAGTTGATAGAATTCCGGGTCTGACATCAGCAAAGTTCATCTTCCAGAGTTCAAATCTATTCTCAGACACTTATTAGCTATGTGACTCTGGGAAGGTCACTTCACCCCACTTGCCTCAATTTCCTCCTCTGTAATATGAGCTAGAGGAGGAAATGGCAAACCACTCCAATATCTTTGCAAAGAAGATCCCAAAAGGGGTCAGAATGAGTCAGCCATGACTAAAATGATTGAACAACAACAATAGACTGAATCCCTCCCTCTAACAACTATCCTAATCCCCCCAAACACCTGTGCTGGCTATTCATGGATTTATGACATCTCAGATCAAGGTCTAACACTGGGCAGCACTCAGATCTCAGCTCAAAGAAATACATGATTTGAAGGGTTTAAGGCAGCCAGTGATCCTTATTCCTTCCAAAGCCCCAATTCTGATGATATCTATAATTGGAAAACCTGAGGAAGGACAGGGACAATACGGCAGAAAGCAGAGAAGTGATCCTAGACATTTCTTAGAAGAGAGATCTATCTGTACCTTGTCATGTCCAAAGTATCTGAATGAATGAGGGCTAAAAGCACTGTCTGAGGTGAGAGGACCAGGGGAAGGAAGAAGGGAGTGGGTGGTAGAAGAGCTGGGATTCTAAAGAACTAGAGGCTCAGCTGGCAGGAGGGGCACACAGCCCCCAATTCTGTGGCATCAGAAGCCCCCTCAATGAGGAGGTAGGTGTCAGAGGAAAGCTTTCTCTCCAGCTCTGTCTCTGCTCACTCGTCTCTGCTCAAGCCTGTGGCTGCCTCTGGTACACACTGGAGACAACGGAGCTGAAATGTGCTGATGTGCTCTTCGGGAGAAAGCCAAGGAGAGCTGACCTTGGTCCTGACCAACTGCAAGCCAGTAGGAACAGGGGCACTTAGGAGGGCTCCCCTGCAAGATGCAAGTCAATACCACAGAGGACAGCGGGGCTGCCAATGGAACCATGGAACCGCTGGATTCCAACCCCCTAGAAACTTGTTCAGAGACTGTGACCTATCCTGAAGGGCTGGAGGAAGAGGAGTGGGGTTCCTTCTACTACTCCTTTAAGGTAGGTGGGCTGCTTTTCCATCTTCTTCATCTTTATGCTCGTCTGACACTGTTTTTTGAGAGTAATTCACAGCACAAAGAAAATGATTACATGTTTAGCAAAGGCTCAAGTCCCAGCCACCCTAAAATTCAGAAATTAGACAGGGAATTCCCAAAGATCAGGGACCTGCAGGGCTTACCTGCAGTTTCACTCACTGTGAAATATTTTCACTCACACTAGGTTCCTATGAGCACAGACAGGCAGGCTTGCACTCTTGTCCCACTGTCACCAGTGAATTGGGAGTCAACTTGGGAAATGATCTCTTTACATCCTCTCTTTCTTCAAACACACAAAATATGTTTTTTTTCCTTTCTTTTATAGTGGTACTCTGCATGTCATTCTTAATGAGGGAATTGTGTTTCTCTAAATTTTAAGTTGGGATGAAGGAGATGGGAGGCTTAGTTTAAGTAAAAAGAGGGATGAAAGGGCAAAGGGTAGACCTTTGAATTTGCTGCTTTTTTTAGATTTTTAATTAAGCCTCTGTTGTGATGCTTTGGGGTCATGGCTTTGATTGGGAAGTCTGAGAGTCAGCACAAGACAGGCAGCTCTGGCACTAGCTGCCCCGCTTGAGAGTTGAGTGACACGGGGCAAGTCATTGCAACTCTCCTAGTTCCAGTTTTTTGACCTAAAAGATGGAATTATTACACTTGCCTTATTCAGATGGCTCATGTGAGGATTAAGGAGCAAATGCACGTGAAAACCTTCTGTGAAGTGACAAAGCTCTAGAGGAAAAAAGTATCATATTATGAAGGAAGTCAGGGTGCTACAGTGCTCTCTCAGGGGTGTCTGCCTGTTAAATACTTGAAAATAGCTCCCCATGTGCCTTGCATATGGACACTCCTTTATTGAACTGAGCTGAATAGATACTGACAAAACAAATCTTCTCCACCATGAGTTCTGTGGTCAATAGACAACAGCTTTTCCATGTGACTCACAGGCAAACATCACAAACTTCAAAGCATATCTCTCTCTCTCTGTCTCTCTGTCTCTGTCTCTCTCTCTCTCTCTCTCTCTCTCTCTCTCTCTCTCTCTCTCTCTCTTTCTCTCTGTCTGTGTGTGTGTGTTTTTCTTTGGCTCTGTCTCTGTCTCTCTTTCTCTCAGCATCTTTCTGTTTTTTCTCTGTGCCTCTCTGTCTCTGTCTGTCTTTTCCCTTGTCTCTCTGTCTTTCTCTGTCTCTGTCTCTCTCTGCCTTTCTCTGTTTCTCTCTTTCTCTGTGTCTGTTTGTCTATCTTTATCTCTCTGCCTCTCTCTCTCTCTCTCTCTCTCTCTCTCTCTCTCTCTCTCTCTCTCTCTCTCTCTCTCTGTATCTCACTCTCTTGATCCATTATCCCCTGCAGAGATTATGAAGCACCGCAAGATCACAGATCTCAAACTAAAAAGAGTTTCAGAAGCTCTCTAGTCCAATCTTCCTTTGACAGACAAAGAAACTGAGGCTTAGGGAGGGACAGGGTGTTGTCCAAAGTCACTATGAAATCATAGGTGCAGGGAATCTGAAAGTCATCCACCATGACAGAGGTCATCCAGTCCAACCAATTCATTTTACAAATAGGGAAACTGAGACTTTGAAGAGGCAGAGTGACTTGGACAAGGTCACATAACTAACAAGTGTCTAAAAGAGGATTTGAAATCCTATTTCCCTGACTCTGAGGTCAGCCTTCAGTCCTCTATCCCACCCTGCCCATTATAATTGCCATTTTCTTCTCCAACAAGGTGGGGGGGTGAGAAGGAAGGGAGATGTCTTCAAAGAAACTTAGAAGCTTTGGATTCCCCAGCCTTCTGGAAAGAACTTTTAAATATCTATTCTATATCTTTTGTGAGATGTTGAGTTTGTATAATATTTACTCTGTACTTCAAGGTGAATTTCTTCCTCTTAGACTCAGCTCACAATCCTCCCCAAGCCAGCAAACCCCAGGGAAGGAGAAACTGTGAGATTCAAACAGTTCTCTCTATAATGACTCATGAATATGAAGGGGGCCACTTGGAAGCACCCCTAGGCTTTGGAGTATCTCAGTGCACACACATGAGCATCTGGCAGCTGCCTCTGGGAAAGGCAATGAGAATTCCAATCTTGGTTTGTTGCCTTACCCTGGTAACTGAGTAATTGTGTCATTAAGACAATCACTGATTACAAATGATGAGCTTCTGGTTCAGACACCAGGAGCCATGCGACCTGTAAGCAGATTTCTGGCCCACCCTTTTCCCTTTCCCCCCAGAGAAGCCCGCCAGTATACAATCCCCCATGATATTTATGGAACATGATAGCCAACAGAATGAAGAGAGACTGGCCATTGTAA
This sequence comes from Sminthopsis crassicaudata, assembly GCF_048593235.1. Lineage (NCBI taxonomy): Eukaryota > Metazoa > Chordata > Mammalia > Dasyuromorphia > Dasyuridae > Sminthopsis > Sminthopsis crassicaudata. The sequence goes on along the minus strand of NC_133617.1, from coordinate 739,859,964 downwards.
ATGCAACATTAATGAAGGAGAAAGCAGGCCCTCGGAGAGCCATGCAATAATCACTCTAAATGTAAAATCCTATTTCCCTGTTTCTAGAAAATGAAATAATGCTGGAGAGGAGGGGGTATGCCTAATATCCGAATAAACCAGCAAATGCCTGCTGGCTTTTCATGTGGGCATAATCTCTGGAATCATTCACATAAACCTGACCCTCTTCCCACCTCTTTCCCAAGTGCAGGAGTTGCTCCAAAATAATGAGGTAGGAGGAGGGACAGAACACATCTGACCACTTGGCCGCTGAGCCAGATTAATCTTTGAAATTAGTGTCCTTGATTACCAAAAAGCTCCATGGCTACCTGAGAGTTACACAGAAAGCAGAGTGGCAGGAGACGTGGTGGTAAGATAGATGTAGAAAAAAATCTATCTTAAAAAACGATTTTTTTCTCTCTCTCGATTTTTTTCTGTCCTTTTTTAAGGTACAAAATTTCCCCAAAATCATTTAAAAAGGGAAGAATGGTGCTGGAGATTCTGGGCCATATGTGAATCTTTAAAAAAAAAAAAAAAAAAAAAAAAAAACTAGATTCGAAGTAGTCCCTCACCGTGCCTTTCACTGAACAAGTCTCTAGGACCAGCAATGAGACTTTCTGCTTTATTAAAGAGTTGGGGATAATGAGCTTTGGGTTGGTTTCTCATTCTCAGAAACTTAGCAAAGAGGCCTCCTGGAATACTTCTCAGTCAGTCTTTTTCAGTTCTGTCTTCTGTGAGAATTTTAGGAGGATGAGTGCTGTCCTTTAGCCTTGTCTTTGGGCTCAAAGGATCAATCATCCTCGGGGAGAGGGTGATCTTCCACCTCCCATCGCCACACTCTTGCCTTACCTTTAAGGACTCTGAGTCAGCTAGGAAGAGAAAGGTTGGTGAGAGAAACTGGACAATTGCTTTACTTATGGTAATCATAAAGGACCCTGTGGTCCTAGTGGTGCTAAAGAACATGATTTATGAATCTTACATAACATGGTTTGGATAATGTGGCTCATGTATAAGGGATAAAAAGGAAAAGTAATAAGGTTCCAAGAAGGATTTGGAGGGGGGATTTGAGCCTCAGTTTGGAAGGACCAAGCAGTTTTTGCAGCTCTAGCTTGTTTCCTTAAAACCAACAATGGTGAAATGTGTCAGTGTGAGAATCCTGATTCTTGCCATTCCTTGGATGTTCCTTCTCAGCACCAAACAGCTTCATTTTCCACTGGCCAAACCTTGAATTGCAATTTTTTTTCTCATGAAACAAACAGTTCCAAGGGTAGCAGGAAGGTGGCAGAAATACTAAGGGGCAGTAATCAAGTCCTACTTTGGGATTTAATCCTTTATCTCTGGCAGAACAAGAAAAATGTATTCAGTTTCCCACAAAAGGCTTCCAAAGTTGCGACAAAAATGGGAAATATTTTTAATGTTTCAAACAAGGCAGTGCCTTATTCTTCTTCCCTAGGTCACTCAGGGAAGCAGGCAGCTGAAGCCCCCATGGTCTCCCTGGGACACTTGAGGCTGTTGGTTCAAAGAAGGAAAATCAGTGCATCCCAGGGAGCAGGGAAGGGATTAGGTGAGGAAGTCTTTCCTTTGATTTCTTTTCACCATGAAGAAGGAACACATGAGGAGAAAAATGCACAAGTAAATGAATATAGTTATCCCCACAAGTAGCAATCACAGAAAGCAGACTGAAACACAAAACAAAAAGCCCCTCCCACCACTCAAATATTCTAATCTCACTCAAGAATATCTTTGGCAGTTTTTTAAACCACCTTTGAATTTAGGGATCTTTTACCATTTCCCATAAAGAAGCTTGTGGGAAACAGGAAAATGTGGACATGGAACTCTAGATTCATCTTTGTTCAAGCCAAGAGAGAGGCCTTGTGTAGAGGAAGGTAGTAGTTAATATAGACTGTTAATAAATGGTGCAGTGAGAGTCAGAAGACCAAAGTTCAAATCTCACCCAGGTTATTTATTAAATGTCATCCTGGACAAGTCACTTTACTTCTCTGAGACTCAGTTTCCCTAACTATAAAATGAAGGGTTCAATTAATAACTTAAAGCTTTCTTCTAGCTCTTAATCTATCATTTTTTTTTTACTTTTAAAGAAGTAAGAACATTACTTATTAACTTGAATAGAGGTTACCAGTTATATCTATAACTCATTCTCATAACTTTAGGATTTGAAATAACCTTGGGAAATTCACAAAATTATAGATTTGCAGCTGGTAGGTACTTTAGATACTAATTTTACCCTGTTATTTTATTTATGGGGCAAACAAGTCTCTGAAGAAATTAGCCAGCAAGCTTTCCCTTCCTGGCTCTTGTGGTTTCTTCAGTGGCTCTCCAATTTGTGCATGTTTTGATAACTGGGCAGAGACTCCAGACAAGTCTAAGCCCAGTCTTACCTTCTACCTCTTCTTTATCCCCTCAATTACCCCCCGAACCCCATTGTGTTTGGGGTTCTTTGACTTGGAATATGTAACCCTGAGGACTCTTGAGGGCATGGTGATCCATTTGGGCACAGATATGGGAATCTTTTCCCCACAGCTTCACTCAAGCACATTCTCCTGACCCAGGGATCAGAAAGTAGATCATTATCAATAACTTAAGAATAGCTATGAGAGGTAGCACTGGGTTGGGATAAGGGGCTGAATTAAGAAGATATGCTTCCAAAATTATCTCCAAGACAAGTTAGCTATATGATCCGAGGAAAGGCATTTAAATTCTCAATATTTTAAGTCCTTCTCTAAAATGAGAAAGTGATAGTTTGCTTTGATTGAGGTAGATCCTATAATAATGAAATTGCTAATCTAAAAAATAAAATTGGGGGGGGGAGAAGGCATCTCCTCATACCTTATGGAATTTGAGAACTAGAAGGAACCTTGGAAGCTAAGAAATATATTTTCTTGGTAATTAATCATTTTATGAATAATTCTAGTGTATTATTAATGAAAAGGCCAGTGGCACTTTTAAATGCCAAAGATCAATTATGGAGATGGGGTCACAGTTTATATGCCCTAAGAAAAGTGGGTGTTCATGATCATGTTAGGTTGACAAATAATGATAGGTAGATCTATTTTAATGAGGAGCTGGAAAGTTAGCATCATATCACTCTTGGAGAAAGTAACTACCTCTACTCAGGGACCACCCATAACCTTAAATAACTGAAACAGAGAATCTACCCCTAACTTGAGTGGAACATAGTGGGCAGGAATTGCTTCAGAATAAAAGTCTGATTAGATGGAATACCAATACCCATCAGCCCAATCCTTGAGAGATTGGGGTTCAGACCAAAAAATAGGACAGGAAAAAAAGTTTGCATCTCCCCAATTTTAATAATTAACTTTTAACATTAGACATAATCATTTTCCTCACTACCAAAGGAGAACCTACCACTTTTCAAAGCAGAGCAAATCATTTGTGTACCATTTCTAATTGTGTGGATTTTTTTTCTAGAATCAAACCTAAATTCTCTTCTTTGTGATTTCTACCCATTTCTACAGGCTTTTTTCTTTAGGAGAAATCTAAAAGACATTGCCGTGGGTGGTATCAGTTCAGTTGCGTGATTTCCCCCCAGGATTCTGCACAAGGAATAGTAATGGAAAATTTAATTGAAGGGTGGGATATAGGGAAGAACATTTGTATTGGGGAACAATAGAAGTTCACTATCAGGAGGGTAAGGGATTCAACAGCTTCAGAAAATGAAACATTTAAATTGTCAATCATAAGATCGAGTCTTAGAGGAAGTTCTGTGTGAGTGAGTCATTAATGAAAATATGAAAAGACAGAGATAGACGTTTGTGGTCAGAGACCAACAACCATCACAAGACCAGTGTGGTGATGAAACTAGGGGGGAATGGAAAAGTCCAGGAAATTGAGAATGACAGCAGCAGCAGAAATAAGACGTCCATTTGGGACAAACTAAAAACACAACACAATGCCCAAGAGAAGCCCAAGCTAGGAATAGTGCCAAACAGGGAACTGGGGTCAGAAGGAGTATGTTGATGACATCACCAGATGACAACAGCTGGGATGCAAGGAAACAAAGAAGATCATAGATTGAATTTGAAAGGATTTAAAAGAGCCAATTACTAAATATTCAATATAAACATTTGTTTACATCTTGGAAATCATCAGATGCTACAAATCAGAGCTTGGTTTAGTGTTAATTGTCTAATCTTAATAGTAGAAAAATATTAATAAAGCAGATTAGATTGTGTATATTGTATATGTACTTTTTGTAGAACCAGTTATTAAAAATTTACCAGCACATGCTAGTTGGCACTTCAGTGCCCTCTATTCTTTATGGAGAGAAGAAACCTAACTCTCTTTGTAAGCTTTGATGCACTTAATAGTTTTCTCCACTCTTTAAGTTATACTGACAAAAGTATCAGGAAGTGAAGTATCAAATTAAAATATTACTTTATGGTAATTGTTTGCTTCCTGAGATGTTGGCCTTGAGTTATTGAAGAAATATTCATAAATACTTCTTGGCATGGGCAATGGGAGAGATTCTATATGAAAATGGCTCTATTTATGGACCCATAACTTTGGGGGAAAGGCGGGGTCTCTTTAATCTTAGGAATAAAAAGTAAATGAGTTCTCAAAATACCATGTCCTCCATCTGCCTTGCAAAGGACCTATGGGTCAATTTCAGTAGACTTAGGCAATACCTCTGCTAAATGATAGCAAATCTGAATAATGGATCACAGAGACCTCCAAGCAGAGTCAAGATGGTAAAGTAGAAACAACTCATCTGAACTCTTCCAAAATTCCCCTCAAAACAACTTGAAAATAATGACTCAAAATCAAGGACTTGACAAAAGGTCCAGGTGAGCCAATTTTCTAGCCCAAGACAGCCTAGGAGAGCAGCAGGAAAAGTCTGTCTTACAGGTTGGTGGAGGGCCTGAAGTACAGTTCATGCAGAGACAATGGTTGCAACCGTGGCAGCAGCAGTTTGGGGAGCTCTCAGTCCAGAGACAACATAATGGAGAAGGGCATCTAACAATTGATCAGAAAGAGATTACAGGGGATCTTTTGCTGGCACCAGGTGCAGGACCCTATTACATTACCCATACACTATTCCAGGTTACAGTCGCACCACAAAGCAGAGCACCAATGCTTGCAGCTTCAGGGAAGCAGGAATTCTGGTGACAATTCAATGGCAAAGAGTGTTTGTAGTTGCTTATAAGGGAGCAGAGATCCGGTCTTAGATTCAAAGCAGAAAGGAGCACTTGTATCTGGAGCTGCAGGAGAGCAGGAGACCTCATCATAGTTCTAGGGTCAAGAGCTCTAGCGCTTACAGCTGCAGGAATCAGAGGACTGGGTCACATGTGGGGCAAGAAGAGAATTAGCACTTGCAGCTGCCAAGGAACAAAGTCTCTTCCTGAGTAAAGACCATGGCACAGGCCAATGACCATCTTCCTCCTCAGATCACAACACAATGAAAGTACCAAAAACCTAGAGATCCCCAAACTGACTCTGATAAGAGCCACATGAAAACTCTGAAGGACAGTGCCCCTGCACCCCCAGAGCATAGTCCAGTTGGAATACAAAATTAAAAATCAAGAAATAGACAAAAAATAAGCAAATATTTTTTGGTCCAGATGAGTGATTTAATTAATGTGAGGAACTCTCAGATGAGGAATCTCCCTCTACTAACATGAGAGTTACTATTACTACTAAGTAACTAACTTTTCTTTCTTCCTTCCTTCCTTCCCTTCTCTCCCTCCCTCCTTCCCTTCTTTCTTCCTTTCTTCTTTCCCTCCCTTCTTTTCTTCCTTCTTTCTTTATCCTTTCTTTCCTTCTTTCTTTCTCAGTTAGGTAGCAGAATGGATAGAACACTGAGCCTGGACTCAAGAAGATAAAATCAAATCCAGCCTCAGATACTCACTAGTTGTAGGTTGCTAGGCAACTCATTTCACCTCTTTCAGCCTCAATTTCCTCATCTGTAAAATGTGAATAATGATAGTGTCTACTTAACCTAGGTAAGGTTATGGTGAAGGATAAATGAGATATTCAAGTACTTAGCATAGGGCTTGGTATATAGTAGGTGCTTAATAAAGCAGTTTTTCCCCTTCTTTTTCAAATTGGGTTAAGCCAATCTTCTCAGAATAATGTTTTTAAATATATAAAATAAAATTCATAAGATTACAAAGGAAGTCAAAGGTTTGTGAAAATAAAGTGATATTTTTCCATCCAAATTCACAAACCCCCTGAAATCTACAAATCCCTGTACATGCCCCTAAAATCTACCTAGAGGGTATCTGTGCATTCTAAGGTAAGAATCACTATTCTAAAGCATGATTTTCCTTTCTTTTTTATGTTTTGAGGATTTTTTAAACATCCACATTAATTTAGCTTTACATTTTGAGTTATGAGCTGTCTCTTTCCATCCCTTCCAACTCCACATTAGAAAAGGCCAATATATAAGTAAAGCCATATAATTCAGAATTCCATATATCAATTCTTTTTGGAGGTAGATGGCATTTTCCTTTTTAAGTCCTTTCTGGATGATTTGAATGATCATTTTACTTAAAATATCATCTTCATTTACATTTACTCTTTGAACAATGCCCCTCTTATTATATACAACATTCTTGGTTCACTCTGCATTATTTTATACAAGCCTATTTTTTCCCCTAATTATCAGCCTGCTCACCATTTCTTAAAGCACAGTAGTATCTCATCACAATTATATATCACAACTGGTTGGGCCATTCCCCAATTGATGGACATTGCTTCAGTTTTCAATTCTTTGTCACCATATAAAGAGCGGCTATAAATATTTTAGGACATAGAAGTTCTTTTCCTTTCCCCCTGATCATCTTGGGAAACTGTTTTTGGGTTAAAAGGTATACAGTTTTATAACTCTTTGAGCATAACTTCAAATTGCTCTCCAAAATGATTCGATTGCTTCAACAATTCTACCAACAGCAGATAAGTGCCCCAATTTTTCCACATTCCTGCCAACATTTATCTTTTTCTTCTTTTATAATTTTAGCCGGTCTGATAGGTATGAGATGGTACCTCAGAGTTGTGTTAATTTGCATCTCTCTAATCAAAACTGATTTAGAACATTTTTTCATATGAGTTTCATGTAATTTTCCCTTCAATAATTTTAGATGAAGTTTGTGGGTGGGCAGCATCTGTTAAGTGTCAAATTATAAATTCACTCAGAAAAACAAGTTAATGGCCAAAGAAAATTTGCACAACACTTATTGGCAATTTCACTTCACTGGAAACAAGTGGGGCTCATCTGTATAGCACTTTTCAGAATAACAACAACAATAATAATAACAATGATTATAGCACCAAGACTATAAGTCTATGAATTAAGGTTGTAAAGAGAATAATGAGATGTACTTTTCCCCTTTAAGTTGTTGTTTGTGTGGGCACCAATAAAAGGCAATAAATGTTCTCTACTGTGAAAACTTTGATGACTTTATAAAAACAAAAACAGCTTGAGGTAGATTTTGGGGTTAGATCCGGAATCAGTTATTTCATACTCTCAAATCAAGCCCTAGCGTTCTAGAAGGTACATCTGACAACTTACATCAGCTTAGTATACTGCTAGCTACCACTGGTAAATTAATTTGGTGAGGAAGAAGCACAGTGACCTTTAGATTATTGGTAGTGTACAACATATACAGTGCTGACCACTGTAATCAGAAAACAAAACAAAAAGAAAAAAATAAGAAACAGAATGAGTAAGGATGGTGATCAAACTTGATTCTGGAGAAAAATTTAGATTATACAGCCTCTTTTGCGGGGGTGGGAAACAATGATGGTAGAATGTTGCATTTAGTTGCATAGGATTGACATCGTAAATGGTTTTGTTCAATTACTTTCATTTTTCTCTTTTTAATATCTTTGTCATGAAGACTTTTCACATAGTAGGAGATGAGGGAGGGATATATTCAGAAACAAAGGTAAAAAACAAAAGATCAATAAAATATGGTTTAAAATGATTAATGTTATAAATGAGAAACTTCCCCAACGACATATTCTGATGCTTTATTGTACAATGGAAGTGACTCTTGGTTCTCAAAAGCTCTGCTGGGAAAACACAGACTATATTGAATCCTGTTGAGTTGGGGAGGTGGGATCTATACCCCAACCTCAATGAATGTAAATAATTGTCAGTCCATAAAGTTTTTACTGCATCCTTCTATTTGCTGGGCAGTGTAGGGATTCAAACTAAGAAAAAAGACATTCCCTATCCTTGAGAAGTTCACAGTCTAATAATTATGTTTTTTTTAAGCCACAGTCAAGATAAATATAACGTAAGCCACAGAAGAATGGTACTTGAATTAAGAGAGATTGGAGAAGGCTTTTTGTACAAGATGGGATTTGTTATGGCACTTGAAGGAAGCTAGGAAAGCCAAAAAGTAGAAAGTGAAAAAAAGGGAGCATTCCAGATTTGGGAGACAGAGAAATTGTCCAGAGTTAGATGATAAATTTTCTTATTCAAGGAACAAGAAAGCTGCTGTGACTAGAGGATATGTGAAAGTATTAAATGTACATGAAAGGTAATACATAGCAAAATATTATTAAATATAATCAGATATAAACCATGATAAAGTTGTAAATTCTTAAACACCATAGGTCATACCTTGTGATTTATTTACAAAGTGAGAAACTTTTTAGGTGAAGAACATCAGCTTTTGGTTGATTGGCTGTCCATATAAGCAAACCACATTGCTGGGCACTTTGGATAGGTGAATGAATTTCAGTAGGTGAAACTTTCCAGTGGTGGAAAAATTTGAGGCATAATTTATGCAACCATGGCTCAATCACTTATTTAAGTTAAAATCTTTGTATGTTTATGCTTTGATACCTAACTGGATTAGTCTAATGATTCCAAGTTTCTAAGATGGAGAATGCTATGGTGATTCCAGATCCAAAAAGATCACTGAAGGAATGAATAAGAGAATCTTGGAGATAGAAGAGTATTTTAAAGTTTGTTTGATCCTAGATTTAGAGCTTAAAGAGAACTCAATGGTCACTGAAGTCAACTCATTCTATAAATAAAGAAACAGAAGCAGAAAAATTTAAATGACTCCCAGGATCCCACAACTAACAAATGTGTAAGGTGGGACTTAAACCCAGGTCTTCTGCATTCCAAAACCCATGCTTTCTCCACTGCATCCAACTGTCTGTCCTCCATCTAGCCTGTTTCCTTCCTGATCATGAACCTTATGGGATTTCTATAATTCCCCACTTTAATATCTCCAGTATCAAGACACTTCCCAAGACAACCCATTCTCTTTCTGGCTACTGCAAATGATTCACAATATTTTCCTTTTGTTAAACTAATGGATTACTCCCTGTAACTTTCGGCTATCAGTCCCAGCTCTTCTTCCCCCTTCCCCCAGATCAAGGAAAGCAGAATAAATTTAGTCCTGTATTCAGAGAGTAACTGACTTGTCCCACTCCCTATCCCTCAGGGTTCTCTTTTCCCTGCTAAAATGACTTAATGTAGTAGGAAGAGTTTTAGCCTGTTTCTTACTTGTGTGATGATCAGCAATTTACTTGACCTTTCTGGGTCTGCTTCTTCCTCTGTACAATGAGGGAACAGAAGTAATCTCTGAGGTACTTTCCAGCTCTAGATCTCTGATCCTAGGATCATTGGCAGCTTTCTGGCTAACTAGACAGAGTACTGGGCCTCGAGTCAATGAGATTTGAGTTCAAATCCAGACCTAGTCACTGGTGGACTGTGTGACCCTGGGCAAGTACTTAACCTCTGTTTTCCTCAATTTTCTCATATGTTAAATAGGGATAATAATAATAGCATCTACTATTTAGAGCTGTCACGATCAAATGACATGATATTTGTGAAGCACTTTGGAAACCTTTAAAGTTCCATATAAATGCCAGTTATTATTACCTATGATATCCACATCTTTCAATACTTCCCTCACATTGTGCTTTAATAAATAAATAAATGAAATTCAAGAGTGAGTCAGAAACACCTAGGTTTGAATATTATGTCTGATATTTATTAGTTACATAGCTATAATTATCTTAATTGATTCTCAATTTCATTTCTTGTTCAATGATAATGGTGGAGGTGATAGTATTGATGGTAATGATGAAGATGAAGATGGTGATATTATCTGTAGGCCCTATTACACAGGCTTGTTGTGAGGCTCAGAAATATATAAAGTATTTTGCAAATTTGAGTGGCTTAGGAAAATATTAGCTATTGGTAGCAAACACTTTCTGGTTTTCCCTGGTCACGCTCTTTGGGGAGAAGGCTTTGACAGGGTTTTGATTGACAGTGAAGCCTGAGTTTCAGGGAAAGATCCAGTGCTTTTCAGGACAGCTGTATAATGGAATTTTAACATCAAAATAAAGACTGAAAATGAGATTCTCCTTGCTCTGGTGAAATTTCAGCATTTCACTAATAATCTGCATAGGATGCAAATGAATGAGTCTCATAATCCCTTGTCTCTGAAAGAAATTGAACCTATCTAAGAGGAAGTAAGCTGAAAATAATAAGAGTTTTAATAAAATCTCAGCACAGGACCTACAGTATTGGTGCTGAGCTGCTTCAAGCTACTGGCAAATCCCATCTAAAAAATCAGTTAGGAGATATATTCCATAACTATATCTTGCAATCTAGTCTGAAAAATAAATTGAAGAGGTCATTGAGTGTCCTCCTTTAGACACAGCCCTAGAAATAGAGCCGCTGGTTTCCAGCTATGAGAAATCATGCTAACACAGGAAGATGAAGTCATTCAGTAAAGAACCCTGTTTACTTCTTTTCAGCATCCTCAAGAATCTTTGTTTTCTTGGTGCAAATTCCATTTTAACAGATTTCAAGCCAGTTTTTTTCAATTCATTGATTTAAACTGGAATGTAGTTTATTAAATATTCCCCACCCCCAGAAATGGGGGTAAAACTTCAACATCTTGAGTATATATATCATGATCCTAAAAAGATTATTGCAATGGTCTAGAGTCAAGCAGGCAACATGCATTGCACAGGCCTTGGGATGGCATAGCATCTTTTGAGAATCCTGAGATGATCATAGAATTGGAGCTTTAAGACCAAAAAAGAAATGGACCTTAGACACAATATAGTCCAACCCCGTTACTTTATGTATGAGGAAACTAAGAACTAGGGAAGAGAAATAACCTAGCTATTATGAGGCAGAGTCAGTCTTGCATAGAGTTCCCACAATGTCAAGTCTAGTCTAACTCATTTGGTAACAAAGAGTACTCCAATGGTAATTGACAATTCTGGTTGATAGTAAGCCATTGTTCTGGGTCTGGTGAAAGTTTAGTTTTTATTCAAAAGTCAGAAAGCCAGCTGTTCTGGCTTATGGCTGCCCCAGCTGCAGAGGTGGGAGCCAGAAGCCTCTCTGGTTTCAAAGGGTCCTCGTTGGTTCTGGGGCACATCAACAATTAGATTTGGGTCAGGGGACAACATGCAGGGGCAGTCTTCCTTAAAAATCCAGGCTTGTGCCTTGGCAAGGCGACGATTTGGATGGCCTGCTCTAGGGAGATTATCCAGTACCAACAATGCAAAGAAGGCCTTTGATGCATTTGTATATCCCACATCCCCAAACATAAATAACTCAGTGTCTGTCTTAGCAAAGAGTCAGAATTCAGTGGGTCTGATGTAAAGGAATGAAAACAACAGCCTGTCTTCCATATTACTTATCCACAAGTCCTGAGACCTGGATTTATGAGCAGTCTGCCCCTGTTCCCCCACAGAGCAAATGCTAACACAGACCCTCTCTCAAATTCCTAGGAGTTTGGCCTTCTTCATAGTATAGGAACTGTGAATAGCCTCCATCTCAAAAGAAGCTCAGAAGGGTCTATTCAACTAAAATGGATATTGGCTCCCTGATTATATGAACTCTCTCAAGGACAATACAAGTAGTCTGGCTGCCCTGCCAAAGGCTTACTTAGTTTGCTTTCCTTTTCCTAAAAGATGAAGCAATAGACGTTGATGTTTCTCTTATGAAACACTCCATCTCCCAATGTACATCTCCCAACTTTTTACCTTTCCACTGATTATTCCCAGTGCCTAGAATGATGCTGCCCTCATTTCTGCCTTTGGGCTTCCCTGGTTTCTTTTAACATTGCTCAATTCTATCTGCTGACTGAAGCCTTTCTCTTCTCTCTTGTTCCCTTCTCACCCCCATACCTTGTCTTAGAGATAATAGAAATCATAACATTAAATATTATTTATATGAATACACACACATATTATATGTATAATATATGTAGATATTATAACATATTATATATATATACATATATATATATATATACACACACACACACACATTATATATATATATGTTCTTATTGGACATCTTCATAGGTGAGAGAAGTGTTATTCTTAACCCCATTTTACAGATAAGGAAAATGAATTATTTTAATAATTCAATAATATTCAATAATTAATTCAATTATTTCAATTAGAGATTAAATTTTGCACAGTGCATATACACACATTCTATGGTTTCCATCCAGTTAGTTACCTCCATCAGAATGGGAGCTGCTTGAGGTCAGGGACCATATTCTTGCCTATTTTGCCTATTTTTATGCATTTTGGATAGTGCTTGACACATAGTAAGCACTTAATAAATGCATGTTGATTTGCTGATTTAGACCTAACTGCCCTTTGTGGAAATACTTCACACCAAATGGTCTGCAAAATCCAAACAAAACTCTGGAATTCCAGACCAGATTTCAAATCCATTAAACAAAATTTGATATAGTCAAAATGGTTTCAGGCATATTTAATAGCATTCTGACAGGAGGATAAGAAAAGATTGTACTAAAATCAGCAAACATTCATTAAGCACCTACTACATGCACTGTGCTGAGCACTGGGGATTCAGGGGAAAGAACCTGACTTTCAGAAGCTCACCTTCTAGTGGTGGGGGGTAACAGAGAGAGAGTATAGTGTATACATCAGATGTATAACATGGGGTAATAATAATAATTACCATCATAATAATAACAATGTAGTAACTTTGGTGCTGTTGTGGAGTCATTTTAGATTCTGCATGACCCCATTTGGTATTTGTCTTGACAAAGATACTGAATTCACTTGCCATTTCTTTCTCCAGCTCCTTTTATAGTTGAGGTAAACAGGATTAAGTGACTAGTCCAGGGTCACCCAGCTAGTATCTAAGGCCTTATTTGAACTCAGGAGAGATGGCTTTCAGATTATTGGTACAGTACCCCCTACCTGCTTCATGTGGGACTTATTAAGCAGTCAAAATTTGCCCAGCAATATCCATACTTTAGCTTAATGAAACCTCATAAAATCTCTGTGTGGTGGGCATTAGATTAATTACTACCCATATATATATTTTTTTTACATTTTAGGATACTTGGATTTAGAAATGTTAAATGATTTGCTCATATTCACTTGAGCAGCCAATGTCAGAGGCAGGATTTAAATCCAGAACTTGTTAATTCCAAGTTTCTTGAGAAGAGGGGTTATGTCTTATGTATCTTCATGTCTTTTCTAGTACCTACCACATAATCATAAAACTGGTATTTCATAAATAGCTAATGAATCTAATAATAATATTTAGTATACTAATGATAATGTTTGAGTTTTCTAAATAGCTATTGAGACTAATAATAATAATCAAGTCTAATAATAATTATAATAACAACATTTGAGTTTAATATATAGCTACTGAGTAAATGGCTGATTGGATAACCATTGTGCAGTAGAGAGGATTCTGGAACTGAACTGGAGTTCTGGGTTAAAATCTAGGTTATACCTCTGATTTCCTATATGATCTAGAACCAGTTACTCAATCTCTTTAAGTCTCTATTTTCTCACATGTAAACAAAATGAAAGGAATGAAAACATTTTTTAAAGTATTATTTAAGTACTTCCTATGTGCCAAATGTGAAGGCTGGTCCAGATGATTGCTAAAGTCCCCTCCAGTTTGAATTTTATAATTAATCACAGAATATAACTATAGTACCAGCATTTTGGTGGAATAGTTAAAGGGGCATATTTTGCTACCCCCAGAGAAGACACACTGGGAAGGGAATGTAAATTGTTAGCACTAATATCTGTCTGCCCAGGTTACATGCACCTTCAGAATCTAATGCTTATTGTGCAACAAGAAAATGGTATTTACCCACATGTATTGTATCTAGGTTATAATGTAACACATGTAAAATGTATGGGATTGCCTGTCATGGGGGGGAGGGAGCAGAGAGAGGGGGGGATAATTTGGAAAAATGAATACAAGGGATAATATTATATAAAAATATATAATAAAATTATTAAAAAATAAAAATAAAAGAAAAAAAGGGGGGCATATTTTGGAAGCACATAAGGCTGAAACCACATCTTAGAAAAAAAAAAAAAAGCCTGTGGTTCAAATATATTCCAAATGAACCAATACTGCTTTAATTGAATCCATCTGTTTTCTTGGTAATGAGAAGGGTTTTTCAAGTTCTATGGTTCCATTGAAAACACACATTCTGCCTCTTTTTTTGTCATAGGTGGCTAAGGATCTTCTTGCCACTCAGCCTTAACTAAGGATTGTCTCAACTGCATTCTGTCCATGGGTGCATTCACCTCTCCCCGGTGTGTTTCTTACAGACAGAGCAGCTGATAACCCTTTGGACCCTCTTTGTCTTCACCATTGTGGGGAATGCCTTCGTGCTGTTCTCTACCTGGAAGAGGAAGAGGAAGTCAAGAATGACCTTTTTTGTGACCCAGTTAGCAATCACAGGTGAGCCATTGAGAGGGTGGGAGTGGAGAAATACTGAATGGGCTATCCCACTGGTTATCTTATCTGTACCTATGGAGGCACAAATGACCCAAGATAGTACATAATGCAAAAGTCATTTTCATTCCATTTAAACTCCCTTTCCTGGTCCTCAATAATCCAAGTTCAACTTGTCCAACTTAATTTTACACAATCTTTCATGTGAATTATTCACATGAATTAATTTACACTGAATTATTCATCCTTCTCTATTCTCTCCAGCTGTTAATATCCCCTTTCAACTGCCTGCTGTTTCTGTTCTCTCCCAGATCAAACAATCTTGTTCCTCTCACTCCCTACCATGTGCTATACTTATTTGTATCTAAAATATATTATCCCAGTAGAAAATGTGTCTTGAAGACAAAGATTGGGCGATTGCCTTCTCACTTCCTTCAAAATTCTACCCACTCCCATTCAGGGGTTCTTAACCTTTTTGGCATGACATGGCCCTGTCCCCCTTTGGCAGTTTGCAGAAGCCTGTGGTTGGCTTCTCAGAATAATATTTGTAAATGCATAAAATAAAATCTGTTAAATTGGAATAAAAATGTATTTTTCCCTTATCCAACTTCACAGACTCCCTGAAATCTACCCCTGGACTCCTTGGGATCTCATGTACCCCAAGTTAAGAACTCAGCACTACCTTAAGGCTCCAGAAAAGATGTGTGCTGGGACTCACAAGGATTGTGAGAGTTTCACTATTCACACCATGAAATTTCTTGCCAGTTGAAAACTTGGTAGAGTTTCCCATAAAGCAGTTCTCTATATTAATTAAATTACATGTCCAGCCTCTAGTTCCTTTTAAAATGATTACCATTAAGGCATTGGCATATAAATGGACTGTACTATTCCTTTGTTAATGAATTGTCTACTCAGAATTCGAAGAGAAACAGCAAGTCTGTGCGATAATTACTGAGATTGAGTGTGACTCAACCAAGTTCCAAGATAAATGATTAATTCTTTTGAATATGACAATCTGTTGTATATTTGAGAAACATGGACACCAGAACTGTTGTATATTTATGAGATATGAAATTTAGAGGGTTATAAACTGATTATAATATAATTAATCATAAACTAAGATGAAGTCACTTACAGAGATGTTCAAAAGACTACAATTAGGAAGAGAACATATACCTCCAGAACTGCAGCAGCTATGCTTAAAGCTAAAAGTGACATATGCTACAACTGCTGTTAAGGACTAAGTATCTTATCAGAGGAACAGTTGAAAAGGAAAAAAAAAAACACTCAGTGGGCTAATTGGTTTGACTAAGATGCCCAATGAGGTATTACTCAAGCACATCATGGATCAATTTAGATTAGCAATGGAAGCATTTATTCAACTCAGAAGATCTATTCATCAAGGAAACTTTATGGGCAGGTTCTGAGACAGAAAGGACACCAAAGTTTTCAGTTCCAGAATTTGAATTATCTTAATAGGTTTTCCTCTCTTGTTTGCTTCATTGGCAAGTTTCTAAAAGTGTGTCTGCTCTTTCCCTAGATCTGAGTGCATTAGTGGGAGATTGTGGCCCAAGATTGTGTGTAGATTGTGATGGTTTCATTTTTATGCATGTGTTTTTAATATATGAGCATCTGTCATATTATGATTATTTCTTTTGCCCTGTTGCTAAGTAAATGTTTATTTTAAAAAAAATCTAAAAGCATCACTATGGTGAATGACTGGTTGTATAATTAAAAATTCATCACTGGGGGCTGAAGAGCAAGAGTAATGATTTAAGTAAGTGGATTTACCAAAAATTAGGGTTATCTCTAGTCCCTGAGAAAATTTCAGTATAGCCATATTATTATGGTTATTCTCTAGGAGCCAAGATCTGCCAGTGTGATGACATGCTGGAGTGAATGAGCCAACTGAGAGAATAAGTAAATGTTCACATGCCAGTGTAGAAGTCAGAGGTGGTGCAATGTGAATAGCATCCCCTGTCCCATTACATATATATATATATATATATATATATATATATATATATATATATATATATATATATATATGTATATATATATATATATATATATATATATATATATGTATATATATATATATATATATGTATATATATATATATGTATATATGTATATATATATATACATATATATATATACATCAACATAAACTTTACAATTGATTAGCTTACAATCTAATAAGGGGTTATGATTTACAAACAAAAAGTATGTATGACAAAGTGAGATATCAAAATTTATCAAAAAAATGTGTAAAAATAAATACAATTCTTAATCTCAAACAGCTTACAATATAACGGAGAGACAACATGGAGACAATTATGAACTAGAGAGATATATTCAGGGTAAATTGAAGGTAATCTCAGAGGAGGGCTTACAATCTAAAGGGAAAATATGATTTGAAAACAAAAATATGCACGACATAGTGAGATTTCAAAAGGACAGAGATAAGATTTAAAGAAAACAAGAATGGAAATATTCAGCTACTAAATTATCCTTTATTAAGCAAATTTTCTAAGAGCTGGGCTAGACACTGGGAATACAAAAAAGTGCAGAAATAAATACAGTCCTTAATCTCAAATAGCTCACAGTTTAATGAGGAGACAACATGCAGACAATTATGAACCAGAAAGATATATTCAGGGTAAAATGAAGGTAATCTGAGAGGAAGGGCACTAAGATTAAGGGGGAAAGGACTTTGTGTGAAAAGTGAGATTTTGGCTGAAACTCAAAGGACACTAGGACAGCCAGGAGAGGGACAGGAGGAGGGAGAGCATTCTGGACATGAAGCACAACCCATGAAAAAAGGAGTGTCCTGTTCCAGAAACAACAGGGAGTCGAGTATCAACAGGACATAAATAGGATATAAAAAGCTGGAAAAATAGGAAGGGCATAAGTTATGAATGACTTTTCAAATCCAATAAAGGATTTAATAGTTGATTTTACAGATGATTGGCAGCCAATGGACTTTAATAAATAAGGGATAACAAAGTGAGATGAGCTAAATTTTGGAAGATCAAGTTGACATGGGAGTGAAGGATGGTGGCCAAGTGGGAGATCTGAAGCAGAGAGATCAACTAGAAATCTCATGCAATAGTCCAAGCAAGAGATGAGAGGGTCTGCCATAGGATTGTGAAAGTGACAGAGAAGACATGTGCAAGGGGACATATACAAGAAATGCTATGAACATAGAAATGGCATGAATTAAACCCTGATTAGATATAGTGGGTGGGAGTGGAGATTTACATCTAAGCAGTGAGATCAGATGCTTTGGAGGACGGAAATATCTATACAAGCAGTGGAGGTTTTAGAGAAGGGAAGAATAACAAATTCAGTTTGGGGTATTTTGAGTTTAAGGTGTCTTTAACAATACACTCCTAGATGGGTAATAGAAGATAGGAGATGGGAGACCAGAGTTTGGGAGAACGTTAGACTCAACAAGTAGATTTGAGAATCAACTTCATAGAGATGAAATAGAGAGATGGTAGGAAAAAAGGGGAGAAGACCAACCAAGACAGATCCCTACAATGTTTAGAGGGAATGAACTTAATGAAGAGCCATCAAAGAGTTAGAAGAGTATTGAGATATGCAGAGGGAGAAACAGGATAGAGTAATACCTCAAACATTTAGAAAGAAGAGAATATCAAAGAGAAAAGGTTGCTTGAGAGGATAAAGAAGTGCAGAAAGGGAAAGAAAGCAACCAGTAAATAGCCAGAAACAATAGAATAATATTTTTTTTAAATGAACAATAGAAAGACAGAAATGATGGAAAGGGGACAATCTTCTGGAAAAGATCAAATCATTTTTGCTTATAGAGAAGAAGAACCACGTATTCATGTAAAACAGAGATGAAGGAGAATATGGTGACAGAAGGCATCTGAGTGTTGAGTGATAAGATGAGTTGAGATTATGAAAGATAAGAAGATGGATCTCAAATGATCTCAAATTTTTCCAATTAAATATGAAGCAAAGTTCTTATTTAAGTGAGTGGAGGGACAGAAAGAGACAGACACATAGACAGATGAGAGAGAGAGAGAGAGAGAGAGAGAGAGAGAGAGAGAGAGAGAGAGAGAGAAGAGAGAGAGAGAGAGAGAGAGAGAGAGAGAGAAAGAGAGAGAGAGAGAAAGAGAGAGAGAGAATGAGAGAGAGAGAGAGAGAGAGAGAGAGAGAGAGAGAGAGAGAGAGAGAGAGAGAGAGGAGGGAGGGAGGGGAGGGATGGAGGGAAGAAAAGAGAGAAGGAGGAAGTAAAGAGGGAAGGATAGATGAAAGGAAAAAGGAAAAGGGAGAAAGGAAGAGACACAAAGAGAAAGATATAGATATATCTGAAATGTGTATATATCTGAGATATACACACATCTCAGAGATGTACACATAGAGATATATCTGAGAGATGAGATACAGATATTCCTATTTCAATTAGTTATTCTTGATTAATTGATACTGAGTTTTGTGGTTCCTACCAACTGAAGTAGCATACCAGATGTAATACTTTCTAAATTTCAGTGTTTCTACAGTACTTTTCTTTTAAATTTTGAGTTTCAGATTCTCTTCTCCTCCATCCTTTCCTCATGCTCTGAGAAGGCAATCAATACAGTATCAATTATACATGTGAAATCATGCAAAACATATGTCCATATTAGCCATATCGCAAAAAATAAAGTGAGAAAATTTTCTCTCAGTTTACACTAACTTCATCAATTCTCTCTTTAGACATGGATAGCATTTTTAAATCATGAGTTCTTTGGAATTGTCTTGGATCATTGTATTGATCAGAATAGCTAAGTCTTTCACAGTTGATCATCATTACAACTTTGCTGTTACTGTGCACAATGATCTTCAGGTTCTTCTCACTTCATTTTGCATCAGTTCACATAAGTCTTGCCATTTTCCCTCTGAAACTTCCCCCCATAATTTTTATGGCATAATAGTACTCCCTCACAATCATATGCCACAACTTGTTCAATTGTTTCCAAATTGATGAATATCCCCTTGATTTCCAATTCTCCATTATCACAAGAACTGCTATAAATATTTTTCTATATATAGGTTTTTTTTTCCTTTTTCATCAATCTGTTTGGGATACAAACCTAATAGTGGTATTGCTGGATCACAGGGTATGTTTTATGGCCCCCTAATCATAGAATGATCAGACCAGTTCACTATTCTACCAACAATTCATTAATATACCCATTTTCTCTTATCCCATCCAGCATTTGTTACTTCTGATAGATATGAGATGATACCTCAGATTTGTCATAGTTAGAATTTCTCTAATTAGAGAACTTTTTTCTTACAAGTGCAGGTAGTTTTTTTTTTTTCTGAAAAACACTAGTTCATATCCTTTTACCATTTACCAGTTGGAGAATGGCTCCTATTTTTATAAATTTGACTCAATTCTCTGTATATTGAGAAATGAGGTCTTTATCAGAATTTGCTGTAAAATGTTTATATCATTTCTTCATCTAACATACCTTTTAATAAAATATAGCTACATTAATAAACTCTTTTAATTAGGCATATTTTTGCTTTTTCCTTTGAGCCGTAGTTGCTACCTTTTCCTTTTTTTACCTCAGCTGAATCATATTAGATTCTACTGTAGCCTTTTATTTTAACTATGTCTGTCTTTAGGAATCAAGTGGGTCTCTTGAAAACAATCTATTATTGGATTTTGGTTTCTAATACATTCTACTATCCATTTCCATTTTATATGGAATTCATCTATTCATTAAATATCCCCTTTGAAGGATTAAATTTCTTTTCATAATATTTTTGTATCACTCTTGTTGTTTTCCAATTTTTTACCCTAGCTCTTCCAGGAATTCTTGCTGGGCTTGAATCCAATTTGCATTTTTTTTTCTTTGAGACATTGGTCACTTTTTCATTGTCTTCTGCATTTGTATCCTGGTCTTCCATGCTACTGTACAGTTTTCAAGGAAGAGTAGCATTAATGGTGTAAGGTTTATGGTAGTGGTAGCAGTAGGAGTAAGTAGTAGGAATAGGATAGTTTTTGAATTGTATTTGAGGGACTTAAAATTTAGATGATTTCATTAGGGTCTCAGATTTCTTTTCAAAAAAGATGGAAGAAACTTCCAGCTCTTAATAACTTCTATTTCATTCCATTTCCCCAATTCCTACTTATTTCCAAAATTAGTTTTCTTACTCCTTTCATTCATTTATTTCATAGTAACTATGAAACTGCAAAAATAAGGAAAATTGTCAAGGCCTCCCACTAGCTGAGTGAAACAATTAGGTGACATAGTACTGTAATTGAGCCTGGAAATAAAGAGAAAATATTAATATCAGCTACCAGAATACTCAGAACCTAAATCAGAATATCTTAAGGCAAGAAAGAACTTTAGAGGTCTTATTCTTAGTCATTTTAATACAATAAAATGAATTTTAAATAATTAGAAAATTTATCAAAAGGAAGAAAAAGTTGACAGTATACTTACAAATAAAAGGAGGAAGACTAAATGCTTTGCAAATATTTCTTATTTGATTCTCATAACAATTCTGGAAAGGTATTATTATTATTCCCCATTTTATAGTTAAGGAAACTGAAACAAAGGTTAGGTGATTTGCCTAGAGATCCCTAGCTAATAAGTGTCTTAGGCCAGATTTGAGCTCTGGCTGACCTAAGAGCTTTTCAATTCCAACATCAAAATCACGAAAATTGAGAATTGGAAAGGACTTCAGTGGCAATCTAGTCTATTCCCATTCTATTCTAAAATACTTCATGCTATAATATTTCAACAAGTGGCCATCCACTATGTCCATAAAAACCTTCAAAGAGGTGACCTACTCCATTTAGGGAAGGCTCTGATTCTTGGAGAATTTCTTTCTGACATTCAGCTGAAATGTGCCTCTGTACATTCAGTCCCTCTTCTTCATGACAAACACCTAAACATTACCATCACATGCCTCTGAATCATATCTTCTTCAGAGCAAACATCACTAATTTTGTCAGCTGATAGATACATCTGGGATCTCATCTAGGTGTATAACCCTTCCAGTGAGACAAATGAAGGGTGATCCATGGCTTTTCATTCTATTTGACTCCTCTCTGTGTTCTCACAGATTATGGACAACCAATTTCATAATATGAGTTTGCCAGGTGATAACATGACAAAGAGGGGGGTCTTCTTTTCAGTTACATTCTATCATGAAGATGTTGATAAAACACTCCATTGGTTAACTCTTCCTCTTGCACATGGTCAACCTGTCTTATTGTTTAGTGTATGTGTCTTTGATGATAATCTTTTCTGTGTCCTTTGTATTTGGATTATACATGTGGGAGTCTAGTCACAACATCTGTATAACTCCATTACCCATTTTTTGATTGACAACTTCAAATCCTTCAAGGGCATATTGCTTCACGACTCACAGACATGAAATATTATCAAAAGAATATTTGGGCTGATTTAAAGATTGATACTATATCACTAAGGAAAATAATTCTACCCTCATCCTCTTAATCCTCTCTATTTCCCTCTTTGTCTATTTTTCTTTGTCTCTGTCTCTCTTTATCTCACTTTCTCTCTGTCTTTCTCTGTCTCTCTCTTTCTCTTTCTTCCAACCTTCCTTTCTTTCCACCATTGTCTTCATCTTAGTTTCTTGAGGTTAAGTAGTATTTTTGCCTCTTTTTGTATAACACAGTGCTTAGCCAAACAGAACATTCATATTATCAAATAGAGTAAAAATTTCCATTTCACTGGAATTTATTAAGATTGGGGGGAGTGTTGACATGATTACATCTGCACTTTAGGAAAATAACTTTAATGGCTGAATGGGGGACGAATTGGAATGGGGGAAACTTGTGTCTGGCAGACCCTCCAGCAGGCTATTGTAACAATGCAGAACTGAGATGATGGGGACCTGCACTAAAGTAGTGGCGATGTCAGAAAAGAGAAGGAAGCACTTTCCAGAGATACTGCAATAATGAAATAGGCCTTGACAACAACTTGGATATAGAAAGAGAGATAGGTAAGCCTAAAAGACTTGGAGAATAGTGTTGACCTGTATAGTAATAAGGAAAGTAGAAATTGGGAGAGGGTTTTGGGGGAAAGGTAATGCATTTCCTTTTAAGCAAGTTGAGTTTAAAATATTCTGGATGGCCAATTGAATATATGTGAAAGGCTGTAAGATATGCCAAATTGGAGGTCAGAAGAGAGATAGAGATGAGAGGTAGATATGATTAATAGATCCAAAAATATAAATATGAATGACTAGATGGAAAATGAAAAAGTTAATTTGACCCATCTCAGGAAAATAAATCTGTGAAACCATTAATAAGAGTATTAGTGAGATGACTTTTAGTCTAGTGCTGAATCTCAAGGAATTATAGCATCCTTTGATCCAGGTATAAGGTTTCATAGCTTACAAACAACAGATAAAGCACTGACTTATAAAACAGAGCACCAGAGGACACATATTCCCTCCTTATCACCACTTTGGGGGCCAGTCTTGTTTGAGTTCTGGAAAATGAACCTGTATATGTAAATACAATACAGAAAAAATATCTCCATATAGCATTAGTACCACCATTATCAGTGCCTTGATATTGTTAAGCTTATATAATGAGGTAGAACAAAGAAACTGAAGCTCTTCACAAATGCACTAATCTAGTAAAAGCACACCACAGATAGTTTCCCATTTACCACCCATGGTTGGTGAGATAAGGATAAATACAGGAAGTGGTACAAATGTTTTGTCACCCATGGTTACACTCTTCTGTATCTTAATCATTCTAACTATTTCTCTCTATTCATTCTCCTCGCTATTGTAGGAAGGCCTCTATTCTGACCAATCTACTTCTAGTGTAGAAGATGAAAATCATTATTATCAGATTAACAAGAGATTTTCCTTCAAATGGTCAAAAAAATGTAATCCCTATATTTCAATACAGCATTGCTAAATATAGAGGAAAATGGCTTGCTACACAATACTTCCCTGTGGCAGATATGATTTTCATTGCCAAAATAAAAAATAAGGATCAGAAAGTGAATGAATTAATATCAGAATAGCAGTGAATTTTTTTTTTGCTAAAATGCAGGCAAATAGAATACAACCATAAACTTAATATTTAAATGAGTCTTTGGTTTCACTGAGGTGTATAGTGTCTCCATCAATCAAGATTGCAATGCTAGGACAAAGGATTTAGAGCTCAAGAGGATCTAGGAAATCATCTAGTTTAACCTACTCTTTTTTCAAATGATAAACAGAGATCTCCCCCCCAAAAAAAAATAATTTGCCAATGTTTCAGATGAAGTAAGTGGTAAAGCCTATATTTACACACAATTCCTCTGTCTCTGATTCCAGTGTTGCTTCATTACACCACTGTTAGCAATCGTATGGGTTTGATGCTTTAACTGAGATAATATATGCAAGATGCTTTTTAAACCTTAAAGTTCTATATATATATATATATATATATATATATATTAACAATGATGATAACTGTCTCATGGGTGGGTCATGCATGATTGTAACTCATAAATTCTTTAGAGCGTCTAAGTTGTGTTGGGCCTTAGACAAATGTATAGTGAAGTCTACTCAAGATGTCTTATTCTGGGTAATTGTTAATTTTCTTGCATAAATTCTCCCTAGAGGAGCCGCATATTGCTCCTTCCTTGGAACATTTTAATATTTTATGGATACTGCTGCAATACTTAAGTTGTCCATATGTTGCCCCTTGCTCTTGAAAGGTAAATGATCTATTTCATTTTCCAGCCATATGAATCCTTGATATTCTCTGAAATACGGTGGAGAGAGTATTGTTTTTAGAGAAAAGTCTCCTAAATCTGTGGTCTATACAAATCTAGACAACTCTGACTAGGTTTTAGAAAAGCTTGAAGGGGAAAAATTTATTAATTATCACTAATCTATTCTCATCATCTAAAGTGAAATATGAAAATTATATTCCATTTATTTGGAATAGATCATTATGAACCAGGATTTTCAATACTTATAAACTTTAAAACAAAAATATTGAAACTGATTGGGTATCAAACCTGATATGTACATTGCCTTGTTAAAGACCACCCTTCACTTTAATATTCTTATCAAGCTAAATAGCAACTATGATTTGTTTGTAAAAATAACATCTAACTTCAACTTATGGATGCTTTAAAAATATTTCTTGCTATGTAATATTAATAAACACATATATGCAAGAAATTTAGATTTTATATCTTGATAATTACTTAAATACAAATGGCTTTCCTTATAATCCCATGTATTTTATTTTATATATTTAAAAACATAGCAAAGGATCAACAAAATTTCCCAAACTGTAAAAGAGCCCATAATATATAAAAAAGTAAAGAATCTTCACTTTAGAGTCATTAGAATAAGATTCACCTCCTGACACCAATAGATACTGTCTGTATAACCTTGGGAAATTTCTCATTCTCCCTTGGCATTAGTTTCCCCATCTGTAAAATGAAGATGTTGAATTAGATGGTCTTTAAGGCACCTTTCAGATTTAAAGTTATAGTTATATTGTCTAACTATTTGATGCCAGTGATTCTACATAAGTCATTGTTGGCAATATGTGTAGCTTATTTGTATGCAGGGTATCTATATATCAAAACTATTGACATAGCCCATCTATCTGTTATCCTATATGCTTGAAAAATGACTGATCCACCTCCTTTTCCAGTCTAGAGGCCCAGTGATTCAGGGATCTTATCAATATGGATCCTCTGGATACAAATGACAATGGATCCTCATCTTTTCATCCTACACAAAGTTCTTAGTCATCTCCTTCATAAATCTTTAAATGGAAACTCTTTATTACCTTTCCAATCTCCTTAGATTTCTCTCCCTTTTATGTACTCTGATATCTTCCATTACTGAACTTCCTTTTATTCTTTTTTGGCTTTGTTCTTTCTCATTGGCTGTCCCCATGCTTGAAATGCTGTCCATCAACTTAGCTTCCCTAGCTTCCTTTCAGACTCAGCTCGAGCTCCACTTTATGCAAGAAAACATTTCCTATCAACAAATTGGGGATTAACAGTTTTAAAACCTTTAACAACAATTTTTAAAATCTTCAATTGAGTAACAATTAGAAATTCTGAAAACTAAAAAAGTGGTTAATAAAATTAAAAGCAAAAGGACTACTGAATTAATAATTAAAAACAAAAACTGGAATTTTTAAAAAGGAAATCAATTAAATATCTAAATAATTTTTAAAAGAGGAGGAAACTAAATTGCTTATATTAAAAAAGTAAAAAAGGAGAATGCATAGCAATTGAGGAGGAAATAAATAATCAGAAATATTTTTGTCTAATTATAGGCTTTAAAAACTCACAACTTAGAGAAAATATTTGCAAAGATATAAAATACCTATATTAGTAAAAGAATATATAGATTATTAATATATAGATTTAAAAAGCTAAAATAGATGAACAATAATAAGGTAGATTATTTAAATAAATATAAGAAAAATTGATCTAACTATAAATGAAATCACAAAACAAAAATACTTCCATTACCAAATGGATGTACAAATGAATGCTACTGAAATTCAAAAAATTCCAATATTACCGAAGATGTTCTCAGTAATAAGAAAAGAAAGTAAAATGCAATGTCTTTATATGATACAAATATGATCTTCATACCTAAATTAGGGAGAGAGAAATCAGAGAAGGAAAACTACAGACCAAATATTCCTAACAGAACATAGTTGTTAATTTTTAAATATCATGTTAGTAATTTAATAGAATATAAATATATAATATTAAATAGTATGCTAGAAAAAGAATAAACAAGGTTAAGTTATATTAGAAATATTAAATTTGTTCAAGATAAGGAAGAGTACAAATATAATAAACATCATTTATGTGAGTAATAAAAAACATATGATTGTAGCCATATGTTTATTTTTTTTTTACAAAAACCTATTCTAGTATATCTTTAAAACTATAGAAAACATAGGAATATTGGATCTTACATTAACATAGTGAATACCATTTACCTAAAATTTAAAGTAAACATTATGTATAATACAGAAAAAAAAGTGGTCTTATACAATAAGATCAAAGGTAAAGCAAGGTTGCACATTATGACAACTGCTGTTTAACTTAATGTCAAAAATGTTTACTACCACAGTGAGATGGAAAGGAAAAAAAATGAGAGAATAAACATAGATGAGGAAAAATATGACATTTTGCATATGACATGATGATGTATTTAGAGAACCCTAGAGATTCAATTAAAATTAATTGAAATCATAATCTATGAAAAAGTCACAGAATATAAAATAAATCTACATAGATCATTAGCATTGATATATAACAAACAAATCATGCTAGAAAGATCCAGAAACAGAAATTCCATTCAGAATAACTACAGAAACTATCACATCTTTGGGACTGTAACTATCAAGTTTCCTCCAGGGCCCATGTAAGTCCAGCTATAAAAAACTTTGCAGAAATAGAGACCTAAGTAATTAGAGAAATATTACTTATTCATGATTATGTCAATCCAACATAATAAAATAACAATATTACTAAAATAAATGTACTTATTCAGTGTTAAGCAATAAAATAACCAAAGAAATATATTGTAGAGCTAGAAAAAACAATAACTGAATTATTATGAAGGAACACAAGATCACAAATCTCAGTGATAATGAGATAAAAAGAGTAAGAGGGAGGAGGATCTATCAGTCTCAAATATGAAGCTATTACTATTAAGCAGTAATCATTAAAATGATTTGATTTTGTTTTGTTATTTTTAAGGGGGTAAATATGTGAAACGAATTAGGAGCAAAATATGAAAACAGAAATAAACACAATAATATAGTGTTTGATAAGTTCAAAGACCCCAAAGTAACTTTCAGAAAGACTCATTATTTGGCAAAATCTACTGGGCAAACTGAATGGCAATTTTTCAGAAATTAGGCTTAAACAAATATCTCACACCATCCCTAAAACAAAGTTTAAATATGGGTACAGGACATAATGAAAGGTCACATCATAAATTAAAGGCACAGGGAAGAAATTGACTTTTTAGATGTATGGATATATGAAAAGCAAATAATAAAATCCCACAAAATAGAATAGACAATTTTATATAAAATTTAAACATTTCTGAATAAACAAATCTAATGTAGTGAAAATTAGACAGGAGAAAAGCATCTGTAGAAAATCTTTACAACAATTTTTCTCAACAAAGGTCTCATTCCCAAGATTCAAATTGACTTGATTCAAATTTATGACTATGGACTATTCTTTAAAAGACATAATCAAAAGGTATAAATGGGCAGTTATCAATAAAAGAAATCTAAATCATTAAGTATTACATGAAAAAATGTGATCTAAACCATTAATAATTAGAAAGATAAAATATTACAATGTATTTCAACACATACCTAACAGACTGGCAAAATAAGAAAAGGACAAATTTGATAGATACTGTGGGAAAACAGGCACATAGGGCACTCCTGGGGGGGGGAGGGCTATGCATTGATCCAGCCATTCTGGAAGGCAATTTGGAACTATGCCCAGAAAGTTACTAAACTGTTTATAGACTTTGATCTATCTATAACACTATAATTCTTTCTTACTCACAAAGAAATCAAAGAAAGAGGAAAACATGTACAAAAATATTTATAGAAGCTCTTGTCATTGGAGTCAAAAAAAAGGAGGGGGGAATATTCTCCTACTGGAGAATTGATTATCAATTTTATACATATATATAATAAATATCAATCAAATGTTATTATGCCATTAGAAATGATTATATAAAACGAGAAGCCTTAAATCTATTGAAGATTAAAGTGAGTAAAACTAGTAAAAACATGAATGCATAATTACATTAAAGAGAAAAGGAACTTTGAAAGACCTTAGACCTCTGATAAATGAAATGATAAACTTAACATCCAAAAGAATGAAAATATATCATGACACTCACCTCTGGCCAGAAGAGTGATGAATTTAAAATGTAGAAAATAACCTCCTTTTTCACATATGACTAATCTGGGAATTTGTTTTTGCCAGACTATGCAGCTATGTATTGAAGATTTATTTTTTTTTAAATTGACTGATTATGGGAAAGGGCAATAGAAGAAATTGATTATTTTTTTAAAATAGCAACAAAGGATACAACTTTATGATGAACACAAAGATTACTAAGAAGACAATAGAGTCGGGAGTCGGGAGTCGGGAGTCGGGAGGTCAGTTCCTCACCAGTCGGTTAGAGCAGATAAATGTAGAAGAGAAAGTCTGAAAATAACTTGATATCCAACAAACCAAGCCAACTTTTGTATTTGCTATACAGTAACTTGAATGAAATGCTGATGAAGGTACAATAAAGATTGGAAAATATATCTCAGGAATAGGAAATGGAAGAAGCAAACTTTTACAAGTGACCTGAGGTAGAGAAGAACAGATCAGACCAGAGCCACAGGACTGTATCAGATGTTTCTAGAGGAAGGGAAACATCTATTTTTTCCTTTTACAGCTTTTATCTGCCAAAGGTCTATTTATCAAAGGGGTTTGTCCTTTTTGATTTTTGTCAATGTCATCAAAGGGGATTTCCCAGTTTGATTTTTGTCAAGCATCATCATTATTCCATTTTTCCTTTTTTGTCTCCTCTCATAAATTCCAAGAAACTTTTGATGAAGTGAAAGAGATGGCCAATGAATATCCCTTTTAATTTAATAAAATATTGGCCTTGTTAATATTATAATTAAATTGCCCCCCAAAAGAAATATAAGAGACAAAAATCTTATAAACCATGCAAAATATTCATACTTCCATGTCCTTTAGGACATAATTAGTTCTAACCATCACCAAAAATGAAATTAACTATATCATAGACAAGAAATATTTCGTGATTGATATGGGAGGCATTTCCAAAATAACTAAATGCAGTTGGACCATTATCTATTCATAGCAAACATAAAATCACAACCAAATTAGACAAAACAATGAAAAGAAGATGCTAACACTACATGTAACTACAACAAATTGAATATGACATTCAAAGTATCTTTTAGCACTGAAAAAAATGAAAAGTAGAACAAGAGAAATACGTGGATTTTGATCATTACTATTTTTCAAATAAAAGGAAATGTAAAATTGCTGCCATGATAAGAAAGACAAAAGGCAAAAAAGCTCTTTAGTCAGCAAACATATAATCTCCTTGCCAAGTAGAGAGAGAGCATGCAAAGATAAAGACTGTTTCTATAATACAATAAATTTCTTTTTGAGAACCATAACTTTTTTTAACTTATGGAATAAAACAATCATTTCCATAACAGTATAATTTTTTATAAAAGATGACTAGACATGAAACTGCAAATCTAGCATGTGAACTTGCTTTTTCTTTTAAATATATAATAAAGTTGACATGTAAACTTTTTTTTCCTTTTTTATTCCCTCCCCCACCCTAGAGAGGACTACCATTAGACATAAATAGATGCATATATAGATATATTTATATAAATACATATTCCTATATATTTATATGTATGTATGTATACGTAGAGAGATACATATCTACATATATACTTATATGTAAATATGTATAAGTAAGGTATAAATATACATGTAAGAATATGTGGATATGCATGTATGCATATGTAAGTATATGTATATATAATTATTCAATTATTTATATTTATTAGTTCTTTCTCTGGATGCAAGTAACATCTCTCTTCATATGCCCTTTATAGTTAATCTGAGTATTTTTAATAGTTAAAATGACATTCACTTAAAATCAAACTATTGCTTTTATTGTGTATAATATTCTCTTGATTCTGTTCATTTTGCTATTCATTACTTCACGTCATTCCATGTTTTTCTAAGATCACTGAGTTCATCTTTCTAACACACTCATAAACTATCCCAGAAAAGATGGTAGAAGGCTACAAGAATTGCAATCTAAAAAAACAGTAAAACTCAGTGGAGGGGTAGACACGTTTACAGAAAGTTTGGCACAAGACCAGTGAAGCTATGTTATTCCAAGAACACATAGATGAAATTAGAAGGACCCCAAATAGATGGCTAAGTAAATGGACCTGTCAACTTTTCAACAGTGACCTAGTTTCATCATGAATAACAGTTGAATAAAGAAGATCCAACTCACTTCCAGTTGATCAATGATGGACAGAAATAACCACACCCAGAGAAGGAACACTGGGAAGTGAATGTAAATTGTTAGCACTACTGTCTATCTACCCAGGTTACTTATACCTTCAGAATCTAATACTTAATGTGCAACAAGAAAATGGTATTTACACACATATATTGTATCTATGTTATATTGTAACACATGTAAAATGTAGGGGATTGCCTGTCAAAGGGGGGGAGGGAGTGAAGGGAGGGGGGGATAATTTGGAAAAATGAATACAAGGGATAATATTATTAAAAAAATGAATAACAGTTGAACCAGTGCTCTATTCATTTCAGTATTTGATGTGGTATGAGGACATAGCAAAGGCACTTAAGAAGTCAGGTAATGTGATTGGAGATGTCCAAGTACGATAAAACTTTGTGTTTGAATGAAGAGGATTTTGAAAGCACTGGCACAAAGTGTATCTTACTAAATTCTGTAAATTAACTTGGATTAAATTGATTGATGTCTTATGCAGAATCCAGATGGAAAAGGGATTTTCTATATATCTATGCAGAGATAATAATTACAGAAGTTAAGTAATAACTGGACAAATGAGTAAATATCCCCTACCCATTTTTAGATTCATTCAATACAGTAAAAATGTCAGTGCCTCTCAAATTAACTCACAGATGAAATGCAATAGCAATCAAAATTCCAACAGGCAAATTGATAGCATTAGGGAAAGCCATTAAGTTTAATATGGAATTAATTAAAATGAACAGGAAAGAATCTCAATGGGATCCATAAAAAATTAATGAAAAACTTGACCTGCCAGTTCTGAAAATATATTACAAAACAAATAATTGAAACAACACCCTGTTATTGGGTGGGTGGGGGGAGCAGATCAATGGTAACGATGAGTTATAGAAAATAGAGCACTGAAATCACAGAAAGATCTGGGTGCTAACTGCACTTCAAACATTTTTAGTTATATGACCCTGAGTAAAGCATTTGGTCTGAGACTCAGTTTCCTCATCTGCAAAATGACCTTTATCCAATTTCTCATAATTTCATGGACATGACCCTGAGTTCTCAACCCATGAACAACAAACAAGCTCTTGTAGGTCTCACCACTTGAAAAGGCTTTGGGTATGAAAATGTATAATGAATAATACATCATCCTTTGTAAAATAGGGATAATAGTACTCATCTAGGGTTGCTGTGAAGATAACAAGATAATATTTATAAAGCATATTGTAAACCTTTAAATCTTAGCTATTGTTGTTTCTATTGTTGTTAATTTCTCCCTTTGACTCTTCTTTCAAATCTAGTGGGTTGTCAAGTCTTATTGATCCTTTCTCCAAAGCATCTCTTATATCTGTCCCCTTCTCTTCACATACTCAGCCAAAACCCTCCATCAGGCTTTTATTACCTCTCTCCTGAGCTACTGCTATAGCCTTCTAATTGGTCTTTTTTGTCTCAGGTCTCTGGTCTCTCCCCACTCCAATCTATCCTCTAATTAGCTGTCTCAGTATTTTTCTTAAAATAAGATTTAACTATGTCACCATTACCACCCCCCCAATAAACTGAGATGACTCCCTGTTGTCTCCAGGATCAGATAAAAAATCTTTTGTTCACCTTTAAAGGGCTTCATAACATTCTCCCTTGTATCCTTTTAATCTCATTACTTTTCACACACTCAAGGATCAGTCAAAATGGCTTATTTGCTGTTCCTCACAGGAAGTAATCCATCTCTTTTGTGATGCCGTCCTCCATGACTAAAATACTGTTCTTTGCCTTTGTCTCTTGGATTTCTTGGCTACCTTTGGAAGTTCAGTTCAAGCACCACTCTCTCCAGCTGCATTCCCACACACACAT
This sequence comes from Sminthopsis crassicaudata, assembly GCF_048593235.1. Taxonomy (NCBI): domain Eukaryota; kingdom Metazoa; phylum Chordata; class Mammalia; order Dasyuromorphia; family Dasyuridae; genus Sminthopsis; species Sminthopsis crassicaudata. The sequence goes on along the minus strand of NC_133617.1, from coordinate 739,827,262 downwards.
ACACCCCCACACACACCCATACAAATATATGTGTGTATATGTATATTTCTGAGCTTCTTAAACTTAAATACAGTTGAGACCCTATACAAGACCTTGGGATCTTATAATTGAATGTAGGAGTTGTGAAATTATGATTTATTATGAGTAAATGTTTGATTTATATTTTATATACATATATACCAGGGTCATATAAAAATTTCTCAGGCAAAAAGGGGTCATGAATGGAAAACGTTTAAGAAACCCTGATATATATAGATATAGATATACACACACACACATACATATATATGTGTATATATATATATGTATATATAATATTTGTAATATATATACACCTACATATGTGTGTACACATATAAATATCTATATGTATATAATAAAAGTATATATACATATCAATATGTATATAATAAAAGTATACATGTATATATATACATATAAAAGTATGGAAAAAAGTAAAAATATTGCTCTCAAAAAGCTTACATTTTAATTGAGGAAACAACATGTATATAAATCTATATGTATGTATAAATACATAAATCAACAATGATAGAAACAACAAGAGCTAAGATATAAATGACATTTTAAGGTTTGTACTATGCTTTATAAATATTATCTTATCCTCACAGCAACCCTGAGAGCTGGATGCTATTATCCCCATTTTACAAAGGAGCAAATTGAAGCTGAGAAAGGTTAAATGACTCCTCAGGGTCATACAGCTAGGGAATGTTTGAGGCAGGATTTGAATTCTGATCTTCTTGATCTCAAGTCATCCTGTCAAATTTTCTAAAAATAAAAATATTCAACATTTCCAAGACCCCAAAAGTTCCCCTTATATATAATATATTATATATAACATATATTATAATGATATATAATAATATATTATATAATTATATATATTATCATATTATATTATTATATATTAATATATTGTAATTATGTTTATTATATATTTATATTAATAATATATTGTTGATATAAATGTATATTTATTATATTATTATAATTATATATTATATTATTATAATTATTATTATAATATATAATTATATATATATATATATAAAATAATCATATGTGTTTTACTTCTAATAGAAAGCATACTAGGATTAGTGTCAATATCTTGTAGGAAGGAAATTGATGAACTTGGAGAACATATGTGAGAAAACTGGGTAATCGAATAAACCTGTGTTGTTTATCTTGGGCAAAAAAAAAAGCTAATGGAGATATGATCACTTTCTTCAAGTGTATAAAGCGCTTTCATGTGATAGAGGAATTAGATACGTCCCATGTGGCCCCAGAGGAGCAAAGGATGGAAGCTTCTTGTGACCATATTTACTTTAGTCTAGGAGGGGAAACAACTTCTTTAGAATTCAAGTGAATGATCTGCCTTGAGAACTAGTGAATTCCCCATTCGTAGAGGTCTACAAACAGTTTGAATGACTACCTGTTAAGTCCCTTGTAAATAAGATTCTCATTTCAGTGGAGTTCAAAGTTGATGGCCTCTGAGGTTCCTTCTCTTGATTGCTACCATCAGTCAGAAAACGTCCTGGCATAAAGTCATTCTCTTGGCCTGCACAAGGAAGATTCCAACTTCCTGAAGAGCATCGATCTCTAAAACCTCTTGCTCCTGTTTCTTGCTCCTGGTGTCCTTTTCTATCCTTGTAATGGATCTCTGCCCCTAATGGATGGACACAGTCAACTGTTAATGATTAGACAGAGTGGAAGGTCAGTTTGAATAAATAAAAAGGCTGAATCAGTGAGTGTTGCTTAACGAACTACAATTCTGTTACAGTCAAGTATTTACAGTAATTGTAATGAGGCTAATAACCATTGAAGAATCAAGTGCTTTGGGGAAATTACTTCAATTAAAAGATAAGAATAATTTGTAATTAGACAATCATTGCAAGTAAATAGGTACTCCAAAAGTACTGAAGGGTTCTTGAAACAATTTGTCCCTCAAGCATTTTAATACAATTTCCTCTGAAATCTTATTTACACTCATTTATTTTGCTTTTTAAAGACACTTCTTTTCATAGAGGGACTAGGAATGCATTTGGTTTTTTGATCTTATTTTTGCTAATACCTGTGCTTTTTTGAAAACTTTCCTTTCCCAGACCATTCCTGCCTCACCCTCTACCCAGTGACACATTTCAAGAGATAAATTTCAAGAGACTCATTGTAATTTATCAGAAGTAAAACAAGTGACATGAGAACACTTTGAAAATATTGAAGCTACACTTAAACTTCCATGAGAAAACCTTTTAAGGAACTTTATAAAATAATCTCCTCTGATTTTGACAGCAACTAAGGGATGTAAATATTATTATTATTATTATTAATTATCATTTTCCAGATGAAGAAACTGGGGCTATGAGAAGTTAAGTTGCTTCCCCAGGGGCATACAACTAATAAGTATCTAAGAGTGGATTTGAATTCATGTATTTTTGAGTAAAGGTCTAGCATTCTTATTAATCATACCACATAGTTGCCTCTTCAGTCCAGTAGCAAATGGGATCCCCATGAATTAGATATAGGACTGGTTAGGTTTAACTCTTCCCCAGTACTCTCAACCACTAATTGTTCACTGATGCCTGACATTTCAGTCTTGAAAATTAATTTAACTTGGAGCGCTATTTCCCATATGGAAGTACAAATAGCCTTGGTTCTAAGTATGAATGAATTTATCAGACACTGTCCTGTGACATGGCTTTGCTAGATATCAAAAAGAAGTGTTTATGGAGGCCTTATCCCTAAGGAGGAGAATCAGTCAGTTAATAAATATTTATTAAGCACTTAATGTCTTCCAGGAGCTGTGCTAAGTGCTAAGAATACAAATACTTTTTTTTTTCAAAAATTACAGTTTCTGACCTCAAAAATTGTATAATATAATGGGGAAAACTAAAAAGGTTGGGGGAAGGTAGGAAAGGTAACCAAATTGGGACATGGTGAAAGGCAGAGAAGTCCCAATGAAATACAGCCAGGTAGGGAAAGAAGTGTTCTTTGATTTTTTCCTTAAATGGAGTTTGGAAAATCCATGACTCCACCTTGCAATCAGAGGGACTAAGGGTGATGAGGAAGTGGAGTCCCAAGCTTGATGGAATCTTGCAGGAGCAGGGGTGGGCAAGGTTGACCCCAAAATAAAGATGCAAAAGAGGATGCTATAGATGGCCTGAAGCAAACCATCATCTATAGAATTGTGCAATGGGTCAGGTCTGGCAACTTCCATATTTCCAACCAGCATCTCTAGAAACCTAAATTCTTTCCACCCATCTATAAAAAGTGGCCATCCAGTCTTTGCATAAAAGAAACATTTATTAATCACCATTGATGGGTTAAGACTCTGTCCTATCTCATTTGATTCTCACTAAAGATATATACTATTTCATTTGATTCTCACATCAGTCTAGTAGGCATGTATTATTATCTCCAATTTATAGTTGAAGAAGCTGAGGCAGAGAGATTCAGAGACTTGCTCAGGGTCATACAGTTAGTAAGTGTCTGAGATCTCATTGGAACTCATCTTTCTGAGTTCAGGCTCTAACCATTGTGCAACATGGCTATTTCTTGCAGATCTCCAGGGCTAAAACTCCACTACCTATAAAACCATCTATTTCATTAAAGCAACTCTTATATTTAGAAAGGTTTTCCTGACCTCCATCTTCATTTTCTTCTTTCCAATATCTTCTCATCAAGTAGAATAAGTCCCTTCAATCTCAAATTGTCTCTCTTGGGCTTTATCACACTAGCAGGGAAGATTGTTGAACTTGGAGGTTTTGGGGAGGAATAGGGCCATCAGACAACAGTATCCAAGTTCTAGAGCTGAAGAGATCTTCAAGGTCATTGTAACCCACCTCATTTTTCAGATAAGGAAACCAAGACCAGAAAGAGTAAATGGGAGGTAAACGATCACACATATCCAAAGTATCTGAGACAGGATTCATACCCAGGTAATCCTGATCTCGTCTTGCCCTCTAGTACCACAGGTAAGAGAAGGGGAAAAGGGAAAAGGAAAGAGAAGAGAAAAAAAGGGAAATGGGGATGGGGAGGAGGCAGAGGGGAAGTGAGATTGCTGGGTAGGAAAAGAGTATACGGAATAGAAACTATTAAGGCCTGTCCATACTTAGCAGACTTACATAAGTGAGCATATGTTACATGACTCCTCATATTTCTCATCCCCTAGCAGTTGAGAGGAACACATACTCCATTGTCCAAAGCCTATGTTGGCTACTTTTTAGAAATATAATCCTGAGGGAAGCAATTCAATTCTACAAGTCTCAGTGTCTTCATTGGCAAAAATGGAATCTTGGACTTGATGAGGTCTCTTCCAACTCCAGAACTTAGATCTTAAAAGCTATAACTGACTCCTCTAAAGCATCCCAATATTCCCCCATAGTTGGGGAAAATGAGCACCAAATATCTCTCTTTTGAGAAATGTCTCCCCTAATTGCATTATTTCAGAGGAAGAATCACCTGTTAAATAGCACTGGCTGTTTCCCAAATCTGAGACCTTGTCAGCTCTGTGATAATTTTTTTGGGGGAGAGATTAGAATTTGTCTTGTTTATTGATATGAAATTGACTTACAATACTACAGTAGAGCAGTAGCACGGGATAGAGCTCCCATGTCCTTTTCCCAGGACCCTGGCTCCTCCCACAAAACCTCTGGCCCTTTGTTCAGATGATGATATCATCACATTCATAAACATCTGTTTCAGTTGAAAATGGAAATAGGGAAGTGAGTGATGTGAGCCAATAAACTGTTTTGTGTGCAGAAATCTGCAATCCAGGAGATTCTTGAGCAACAGTGTCTAGAAAAGGAATCATTTTGGAAACATGGAACATTTGGTTCCTTGATGATAAGACAATAAGCATCTTCAGGAATGTTAGTGCTCCTTTTGCTTCTTCTCTTGGATGAATATTTTTCTTTGGTTCTGTCCAAGTCAGTTCAAAAGAGCCTCCAGCTTGCTGACTCAGACTCTATGATTGATTGTTCAGGGCACATAGATGTTTTCCTTTTAAACTTTTCATTCATTGATCTAGCTATTTCTCTCCCACACAATTCAGTCCTATGACTGAGACAGTTTTAGCCTACTAATCACTTCCCTACAGACCAATTTCCTCCTGCATTACATTTGCTTTTTAAACCCTGTTCTCTCCCTCCCTCCTTCCTTCCCTTTTTCTCTCCTTCTCTCTCTCTCTCTCTCTCTCTCTCTCTCTCTCTCTCTCTCTCTCTCTCTCTCTCTCTCTCTCTCTCCTTCCTTCTCTTTCCCCCCTTCCCTCTCTCTCTCTCTCCTTCCCTCTCTCTCTCTCTACCTCCCTTCCTCCCTCTCTTTCTTTCTCTGTGTCTCACTCTGTGTCTTTGTATGTGTCTTTGTCTCTGTCTCTGTCCTTTCTCACATCTCTCTCAACTTCTCAATTTTTCTCTCTCTCCTATGACTTTCTCACATCTCTTCTCTACCTTTTCTCTACCTCCTCCCAGACACTCTTTTCCTCCATGATCCAGATCCAGACTTCTGCTCCAGTCCAATGTCCATCAGGATTGTTTAAAAATCAAACAAGATACATGTAAAATATTTGTACTTCTAGGCAATATATACTTATGTATATATACATATGTATACTTATTATTGTCGTTCTTATTATTCTCACCTTCTTGTCCATATAATTTGGCTAAATATTATGAGAAAGTCATTCTCTTGTGATTCCTCTTTTCTATATAATGTTTGGTAATAGAATACTACACAAAGTAATAAATTTTTATCTTTTCTCTCTTATCATGAGAGACAACCCAGAATAGTATATAGAGAACTGATCTCCAATTTAGGAAAATCAGCCATCTCCATGCAGAAATAAGATTATGGGGAATGAATGTGGATCATAACATAGTGTTTATGCCTTTTTGTTGTTGCTTGCTTACTTTTTTCTTTCTTGCTCTCTCATTTTTTCTTTTTGATCTGATTTTTCTTTTTTTAATTAATTTTATAATTATAACATTTTTTGACAGTACATATGCATAGGTAATTTTTTTTACAACATTATCCCTTGTACTCCCTTCTGTTCCGAATTTTTCCCCTCCTTCCCTCCACCCCCTCCCCTAGATGGCAGACATTCCCATACATATTAAATATTTTATAGTATATCCTAGGTACAATATATATATGCAGAACTGAATTTTGTTGTTGTTGTTGTTGCAAAGGAAGAATTGTATTCTGAAGGTAAAAATAATCTGGGAAGAAAAAAAAATGCTCACAGTTTACACTCATTTCTCACTGTTCCTTTTCTGAGTGTAGCTGATTCTGTCTATCATTGATCAATTGGAATTGCATTAGCTCTTCTCTATGTTGAAGATATCCACTTCCATCAGAATACATCCTCATACTGTATCATTGTTGAAGTGTATAATGATCTCCTAGTTCTGCTCGTTTCACTCAGCATCAGTTGATGTAAGTCTCTCCAAGCCTCTCTGTATTCCTCCTATTGGTCATTTCTTACAGAACAGTAATATTCCATAACATTCATATACCATAATTTACCCAATCATTCTCCAATTGATGGACATCCATTCATTTTCCAGTTTCTAGCCACTATGAAAAAGGCTGCCACAAACATTTTGGCACATACAGGTCCTTTTCCCTTCTTTAGTATTTCCTTGGGGTATAAGCCCCTTAAGTAGCACTTCTGGGTCAAAGGGTATGCACAGTTTGATAATTTTTTGGGCATAATTCCAGATTGCTCTCCAGAATGGTTGGATTCTTTCACAACTCCACCAACAATGCATCAATGTCCCAGTTTTCCAACAGCCCCTCCAAAATTCATCGTTATTTGTTCTTGTCATCTTAGCCAATCTGACAGGTGTGTAGTGGTATCTCAGAGTTGTCTTAATTTGCATTTCTCTGATCAATAGTGATTTGGAAATAGTTTTAATTTCATCACCTGAAAATTGTCTGTTCATATCTTTTGACCATTTATCAATTGGAAAATGGCTTGATTTCTTATAAATGAGAGTCAATTCTCTGTATATTTTGGAGATGAGGCCTTTATCAGAACCTTTAACTGTAAAAATGTTTTCCCAATTTGTTACTTCCCTTCTAATCTTGTTTGCATTAGTTTTGTTTGTGCAAAAACTTTTTAATTTGATGTAACCAAAATTTTCTATTTTGTGATCAATAATGATCTCTAGTTCTCCTTTGAACACAAATTCCTTCCTCCTCTACAAGTCTGAGAGGTAAACTATCCTATGTTCCTCTAATTTATTTATGATCTCGTTCTTTATGCCTAAATCTTGGACCCATTTTGATCTAATCTTAGTATGTGGTGTTAAATGTGAGTCCATGCCTAGTTTCTGCCATACTAATTTGTTAAGTTCTTAATAAGTGCTAATGAGATAATGAGATATTAGGTTCTTACTAAGTGCTAAGTCGGTACTTGACAATTCTCCAGTTCCAGCCTTTACTGGGAGTTTTACTTGTGAATTCCTAGGGAAGAGCTTGCATGCTTAGGAGGAGCAAGTTCATTGGTTGAAGTGATTTTTCCCAGAAGCCTTGAAGGTGAAACAGGAGTTTTTACTCCTTTTGTGGTTGAAAAAATCCCCATCAATCTGTGAGAAAGAGACATTTTACAGCAGATAGGATTACAAATAAGCACTTCAGCTTTTTAGGCAGGGCTTCTGTTGAAGGCCTACCTGCACTTTCACCGGTTCCTATTCAGTGGAAGACTGATTCACCAGTGTGGGTAGAACAGTGGCCCTTAAGAAGTGATAAAATTCAGGCCTTATTAGACATAGTGAACGAACAACTTGACCAAGGACACTTGTGGCCTTCTTTAAGTCCTTGGAATTCCCCAATATTTGTGGTGAAAAGAAATCTGGAAAATGGAGGATGTTAACTGATCTAAGAAGAGTAAATGAACAGATAGAAACTATGGGAACTCTTCAGCCTGGACTTCCATCTCCTACTCAGTTGCCAAGAGAATGGCCTCTATGGGTTATAGACATTAAGGATTGTTTCTGTTCTATCCCTCTAGATAAGGAGGATATGAAAAGATTTGCTTTTTCAGTGCCTAGTGTTATTTTGGCTGAGCCTTATAAAAGATATGAATGGACAGTTTTGCCAAAGGGAATGAAAAACAGCCCTACTATGTGCCAAATGTATGTCACTGTAAGAAAAGCCTTTCCAAAAGTAATATTGTTACATTATATGGATGATATTTTGGGATGTGCACTTGAGGAACAAATGTTAGAAGCATGTCTACAAAAGATCATGGAAACACTAAAGTACTACAAATTGCATATAGCTACAGAAAAAATTCAAAGACATGCTCCTTTTCAATATTTAGGATATGAAGTATATCCTATGACACTCACAGTACAAAAGCTTTCTTTAAGAACAGAGAGGTTGAACACCTTAAATGATTTCCAAAAATTAATAGGAGATATCCAATGGATGCATCCAGTGTTAAGCCTAACTACCAATCACCTGCAACCTCTATATGACATTTTAAGGGGAGACAGTGCTTTAAATTCACCACGCCAGCTTACAAAAGAAGCACAAGAGGCTTTGAGAGAAGTTGAACTGGCTTTATCCAATGTGGTTGAGTCACTCAAAAACCCTTGGAAATATCAGTTTTTGCTACAAAAGGGGCACCCACAGCAGTCCTTCATCAAGGAGACAGTGTGATTGAGTGGGTGAACCTCCCAGCACAACCAGAACAAAGCCTTATGCCTTACCCAGTGCTTGTGGCTAGAATTTTATTAAAGGCTATTAAGAGAGTAATACAATTATCTGGAATAAGTCCTGAAAAAATATACACATTCTATACTAATGCACAAATTAATGTATGCTGTGAGACCATCCCAGAATGACAAATTTTATTGGCCACAGCTCCAAATTTTGCACATGGATCTCCATTAAAGATAACCCAGCTACTACATAATTGGCCATGGATTTTTGAAGAAAAGGTTTCTAAGTGTCCTCTTAAAGGACCAACAATCTTTACAGATGCCTCCAAAGAAAATGTTTGTGCTGTATACTCTCATGATTTAACCATAAAGAGAGTAGTCAGGACTCCTTTTCAGTCCACTCAACAGATAGAATTATTTGCTATCATGCTAGCTATTACTTATTACTCAGGAGACGTAAATATAATTACTGATTCAGCCTATTCAGTAGGTGTAGTACAAAGAATTGCCACAGCCCAAATAAAATTTGCAGCCTCTAATATTTATCAGCTCTTTAAGGAACTTCAAGAGCAAGTGAGAAAACATCCAGGCAAGATTTATATCTTGCATGTCGACCCACATAGTGGACTTCTAGGTCCTATTTTTTTATGGAAATTCAAAGGCAGATAGCCTTCTAGCCATGTTAGCTTCCTTTATTTCAGGAAGCACAAGAATCTCATTCTAAATATCATCAGGCTGCTCGAGCTTTACATTTACAATTTGGAATCACAAGAGAGGAAGCTAGGAGCATAGTAAAAAGCTGTACAGCTTGTCTTCCTTTCCATGCTCCTACACTCCCTCCAGGGAAGAATCCTCGTGCTTTGAGACCCAATGAAATCTGGCATATGGATGTGACCCATTATAAATCTTTTGGTCGTCTGGCTTTCATCCACGTGGTAGTAGATACCTTTTCAGGATTCACTTGTGCAGTGCCAACAGCAAAAGAGACAGCCTGAGTGGTCACTGAATTCCTTATCCAAGCATTTGCAATTATGGGTGTGCCACAAGAAATAAAAACAGATAATGGACCTGCATATAGTTCTAAACATTTTGCACAATTTTATGTGCAGTATAAGATTTTACACACTACTGGAATACCTTTTAATCCACAAGGTCAGGCAATAGTAGAGAGAAGAAATAGAGACATTAAGACACTCCTACAAAAACAAAAGAAAGGGAAGCCACAGGTAACCCTAGAGAACTTCTAAATTTAGTTCTCTATGCCATTAATTTTCTAATTTTTGACAAAGATGCACTGACTCTGGCAGACAGGTTTTATAACCCACCAGAAGGGCAGAGTCCACTGTCCTTAGATAATAGCCAGGTGATGTGGAGAGACCCAGAAAGTGGTGAATGGAAGGGACCAGATAGGTTAACTGCTTGGGGGAGAGGGTTTGCTTGTATTTTTTGAGATGGAGAAGGATCAGATGGGTGCCGAGTCATATTTGCCTTGTCCATCAGAGAGAGACAGAAAAAAGAGAAAGACCTCAAAACAAAGGAGAAAATCTAATAAACATCTGACACTGAAAGAGCATGGCTAATAAGAAGACTGTTAAAGAACTTTAAAAACCAGCAGGAATTATTGGATTTCCTAACACAAGATGAGAATAATGGACAATGGACTTATGGACATTTATAAATTCTCAATTTATGATTATTTGATCATGTTATTTGTTACATACTTCTAGCATGTGTTATGTTACTATGTTACTATGTGTTTATGTCATCTATGTAATTATGTGTAATGCCTCCCATATTGATGGATTTATGTTTCAAGGTCATAATCACCCTATGTTCTGAATCAAAAGAAAGGGGGAGAAGTTAGGTTCTTACTAAGTGCTAATGAGATAATGAGATATTAGGTTCTTACTAAGTGCTAAGTCGGTACTTGAAAATTCTCTAGTTCCGGCCTTTACTGGGAGTTTTACTTGTGAATTCCTGGGGAAGAGCTTGCATGCTTCAGAGGACCAAGTTCATTGGTTGAAGTAATTTTTCCCAGAAGCCCTTGCATTATCCCACGCCCATTCTCTGAGAGGATAAAAGCTCTGGAGGAAAGAGAGAGTTTTGTCTGGATGAGACTTGAGGTTGCTCTCTGCAGGAAGGGAAGTCAGCTCTCTACAGGAAGAAGAATCTGTCTGAGAGATTTGAGTTGACACAGCAAATCTCTTCCCAGAGAGCGATCGGCAGCTTCTGGAGACAACAGCACGTTACAAATTGTCACAAGGGCAATTGTAGTGTTCACCTAATTGCTTTCCTACTAATTCCCATTCATCTAGATCCAATTCTTTTTCCAGAGAAAAACAAGGGCATATGACCTTCACAGTTTTTAAAAGTTCAGTAATCTCCTCCAAAATTATAATCAATCCTTGGCTTTTCATAATCTTGATGATGCTCTCTAAACATTTTCCTTGAACAGAAGGTGTTTGCCCCATTTCACTATAAGAAATTGCTGGTTTAGCCCTTAAAAGTTCCTTATTTGTCTATTAGAATGCTCAATCTTTAAAAAAGTTTCTTTGTTACTCAAGGTTCTGGGTCAGAGAGACTGAGATCTGGATCAGAGGCTTTTCCACTGGAATCAGGATCATGCCCCACATTGGGTGCCAAATTGGAATGGTCCAGTCTAGCTGCTCTGAAGGCTCAGAATAAGTCCTTGTCAGGATAAGCAAAAGTCCTTGCCCCACGTTGTGGACGCCAATTTGTAATGTGCTGTTGTCTCCAGAAGCTGCCGATCGCTCTCTGGTAGGAGATCTGTTGTGTCAACTCAAATCTCTCAGATAGATTCTTCTTCCTGTAGAGAGCCAACTTCCCGTCCTGCAGAGAGCAGCCTCAAGTCTCGTCCAGACAAATCTCTCTCTTTCCTCCAGAACTGCCCTCTTTTATCCTCCCAGAGAATGGGTGTGGGATAAACCTTAGAATATATCCTATGTGACTTAAGAGAAGAATGCTAATTTCAAAAACAACAATCAGTAATTGGTGCTTGTGAGGGAGAATGATGACACAAAGGCCTCCAAAGAAAAGCTTGGCACAAGTTCAAATGAGAAAAAAATGTTTATACTCTTTCTGAAGATAATCTTCAAACAAGTTTTGTAGACTGATGTTGTTGAACAATTTGGAATCCAGTGATTGCTTTTGAGGTAGCTACAAGTCTCAGGGTCCTTGAGCAAAAAAAAAAAAAAAAAAAAAAAAAAAAAAAAAAGGACAAGTTCCAAAAAAGGAATGAATCTGCCAATGAAAGAATTGTTTTCACTTGTCCCCAGTATGAAAGTTATGCATGCATTGTTCATTTTAGGTCTCCATGTCCACAAAAGCAGAGCTTGCAATGGGGTCAACTTCATATAGCAAAGATTCCAAAGGAATATGTATTTTCCTCTGGCTCTCATTGGGCTCCTTCTTTGTACCTCTTGCTGGGACCCACCTGAATGCTTCCTTTGATTATTCTTGCTATCTTTTTTCATTAACTTGGATTAAAAAAAGACTACTGAGATACACACACACATATATATGCATGTAAGTATGTATATATACATATATTTTTATTTTAATTAATTTTTAAAATGGAAAAGCCACATCTTTACAGTAATACAGAAATAGGAAAATAAGTAACTGTGGAAAGAATCCCTCTTATCTCTCTGAGAAAACTAAGATTAATAATGGCAAATCCTAGACTAAAACAAATTTGGAGCTGGATGGAACATTTGAGGTCATCTAGCCTAATACCTCATTTGGCAGGTAAAGGAAGTCAGAAATGAAAAAAAAAAAAAAACTTTCCCAAGTTTCTTCTGTTAATTTAAAGAAGAACATTTGAAAGTGGGTGATATAATAATTCATCAATCATGATTAAGTCACAACTGTGCACACAGTATGTAACTAGAAAAATAAAGCTAAAGTTGATATAGATATAGTGGGTAGAAGGTCGAAGTTGGATTCAGGAAGGCTTTCTTTCAAATCTAACTGCAGACATTTATTCAATAGCTCTGTGTCTCTGAGTAAAAGACTTAATCTCTCTCTGCATCCATTTCCTCCTCTATTATATGGGGATATTAATATCATCTCCTTCCCAGAGTTGCAAATTAGAAGATATTTATAAAGCCTTTTAAAACCTTAAAGCATGTGGCAGATAATATTTAGTTAGTTTTGGTTGATTTGGTAAATATTGTTTTGGAAAAGTATACATAATTCAAAAGGCACCAAATAAATGGAAAGGTAGAAAAGTAGGATATCTGATAATCATACTTACATGAGAATCTTGAGGGACAGGAAAATGTTAAGTCAAGATGTGGTGGAGGACATTTTAATGAGGATCAATGGAAGATGAAAGAGAAGTGTTATTACTGTGGGATTATTTTACTATACAGGCATTATTCTTAAGACAGAAAAAGCATTTAGATCACAATCCTAACACCCTGCATAAAACTGCACAGAAGGGGACTTTCAGCTAGATTCCCTTCTCTGTCAAAAGAAGAGCAGTTGAGAAATTTTGGACTTGTTTTAACGTTAATTTGTCCTATGATGTGTAGAGGAATCAATAAAAAAAATCTGTTCTGAACTTGATACTCACTGAAAAATAATTGATTCCTGAAGTACACATAGTGGGAACATTCAAGCAGGTAGAAATTTTAAAAATCAAATATCATGGAGTGAAACTCAGGATCACACAATATTTAGTGGTTTTCACATTAAACAAGCAGAGAAATTGGAATATGATACTTTGGAAGGCAAAAGAACTATGATTCCAACCAAAAGTAACATGTGTAGGAAAAGAGTAATCTTTGAGAAGAAAATAGACTTTCCATGAAACAGAGGACTGTTAAGCATTCCTGATAAAAGACCAGAGCTAAATCGAAAATTTGTCATTCAAAGACAAGACTTAAGAGAATCATACAAATGTAAACCTGAAGTGGAGTGTGAAAGGATCCAATCATTCTGGAGAGCAATTTGCAACTTGGCTCAAAAAGTTACCAAACTACATACCTTTTGATCCAGCAGTGTTTCTACTGGGCCTCTATCCCAAAGAGATCTTAAAGGAGGGAAACGGACCCAAATATGCCAAAATGCTTGTGGCAGCCCTTTATGTGGTGGCAAAAAACTGGAAGCTGGAAGAAGAGTGGATGCCCATCAATTGGAGAATGGCCAAATAAGTTATGATATATGAATATTATAGAATATTATTGTGCTGTAAGAAATTATCAGAGGATGATTTCAGAGAGGCCTGGAGAGACTTACAGGAACTGATGCTGAGTAAAATGAGTAGACCCAGGAGATTATTGTTTTGGGCAACAGCAAGATTATATGACAATCAATTCAAAGGAATGTAACTTTTTCCAACAATGAGATGATTATGGCCAATTCCAACAGTGTTGTGCTAAAGAGTGCTATCCATACTTAGAGAGAGGATTCAGAGTGGGAACTGAGTGTGGATCACAACATAGCATCTTCACTCTTTTTGTTGTCTTTTGCTTACATTTTGTTTTCTTTCTCATTTTTTCCCTTTTTGATCTGGTTTTTCTTGTGCAGGAAGATGATTTTATAAACATGCATGCATTTATTGGATTTAACATATATTTTACTATATTTAATATATATTGAATTATTTGCTATCTAAGGAAGGGGGTGGAGGGAAAGGAGTGGGAAATGTAGAGCACAAGGATTTGTAATGGTCAATGTTGGAAAATTATCTATACATATGTTTTAAAATAAAAAAGCTTTAATGAAAAATAGGTAAACATGAAAGAGAAATCAAAAGTTGTGGCTGCTGCCTTTACTCCAGTAAGAAATGCATTTCCAACACTTATGTTGTTACATTACATGGGTGATATATTGGGATATGCAGCTGAGGACCTTGTTAAACATGTAAACATGTTAGAAGCATGTTTACAAAATACCATAGAAATAGTAAGGAACTACAAATTGCATATAGTTCCAGAAAAAATTCAAAGGCATGCTCCTTTTCAATATTTAGGATATGAAGCATACTCTAAGGTGTTTACAATAAAAAAAACTGTCCTTAACAACAGAAAGGTAAACACCTTAAATGACTTTCAGAAATTGATAGGAGATATCCAATAGATGCATCTCATGTTAGGCTTCACTACCTATCAATTACAACCATTATATGATATTTAAGGGGAGAGGGTGGTTAAACTCATCATGCCAGCTTACAAAAGAAGCTCAAGAGGCTTTGAGAGAAGTTTAACTGGCTTTATCCAACGTGGTTGAATGAGTTACTCAGAAATTTTTAGAAATATCAGGGGTTTTTTGCTACAAAAAAGGCACCCGCAGACGTCCTAAATCAAGGAGACAGTGTGATACAGTAGGTGAACCTCTCAGCACAACGAGAACAAAGCCTTACTCCTTTCCCAGTGCTTGTGGCTAGAATATTATTAAAGGCTATTAAGCCATTAGTACAATTATCTGGGATAAGACCTGATAAGATATACACCTTTTATACTAATGCACAAATTAATGTATGTTGTGAAACCATCCCAGAGAGGCAAATTTTATTGGCCACAGTTCCAAATTTTACACAAGGGTCTCCATTAAAGATAACCAGGCTCTTATATAATTGGCAATGAATTTTTGAAGTAATGGTTTCTAATATTCCTCTAAGGGACCAACTATAGTTCAGATGCATCCAAACATAACATTTGTGCTATATAATCTCATGACTTAACTATAAAGAGAGTAGTCAGAACTCCTTTCAATCCACTCAGCAGAATGTACAATCCATTTTAGTTGTAGAATGTAGCTATCATTCTAGTTTTTGTTTATTATCCAGGAGCTATAAATATAATATCTGATTTGGCCATTCAGTAGCTGTGGTGCAAGGATTTGCCACAGCCCAAATAAAATTTTTAGCTTCTAATACATATCAGCTTTTTAAGGAACTTCAAGAGCAAAGTAAGAAAGCATCCAGCTAAGATTTATATCTTGCATGTCCACTCTCATACGGGACTTCTAGGTCTTATTTTTAATGGAAATTCAGAGGCAGATAGCCTTGTAACCATGTGGGTCAATATTCCTTTATTTCAGGCAGCCCAAGAATCTCATTCTAAATATCATCAGGCTGTTCAAATTGTTTGCAATTTAGGATAAGAAGAGAGGAAGCTAGGAGCATAGTAAAAGCCTGTACAGCTTGCCTTCCTTTCCAATCTCCTATGCTCCCTCAAATATGGCAAATGGATTTAACATATTATAAATCCTTTGCTGTTCTATCTTTTATCCGTGTTGTGGTAGACATCTTTTCAGGATTGACTTTGGCACAAAGCAGCAGCAAAAGAGACACTCTAACAGAGGAGTTGTCACTGAATTCCTTATAAAGCATTTGCCATTGTGGGAGTGCCACAAGCAATAAAAACAGGGAATACACCTGCATATATTTCTAAACATTTTGCACACTTTTATGCACAGTATCAGATTTTATTCACCACTGGCATACTCTTGAATCCTCAAGGACAGAAGAGAAACAGAAATCTTAAGATGTTCCTCCAAAAACAAAAGAAAAGGGGAACCACAGGTAACCCTGGAGAACTTTGAAATTTAGCTCTTTATACTATTAACTTCTTGATTTTTGACAAAGATGACTGGCTCTGGCAGGATTTTATAACCCATCGGAAGGGCAGTGTCCAGTGGGATCTGCTCATTATCTTTAGGTATTTGCCAGGTGATGTGGAGAGATCCAGACACTGGTGAATGGAAGGGACCAGATAGGTTAACTGCTTTGAGGAGAGGGTTTGCTTTTCTCTCTCCAGATGGAGAAGGGATCAGGTGGGTGCCAATGAGCCATATTCACCTTGTCTCTTGAAGGGAGACAGAAAAGGAGAAGACTCTTGAAACAAAGCAAAAGATCCAAGAAACATCAGATGGTTCAACCCCTGACTACATGTGTTAATGAACAACAAAAACTTTTCAATGAGAGTACTAGAGGACCTCAAAACTTACAGGAATCATTGGATTCCCTGAGACAGGAAGTAATGGGCAATTGGTGTTGGTCTATCTCTTGGCTGCTGTATGTGGAAGTGTATGTGTGACTGTTATTGATATACCCTTCTTCTAGGATTTAGGACATGAATAATTCCTCCTGTTGATCTATATTGTACATTCCATTACTGCTAGCCTGTGCTATATTACTATGTGCTTGTGGAATACCTCCCATGCTGATGGATTTGTGTATCCCTGTTTCAAGTAAGGCCTTCAGTGCAGAGACAATGTCTGCTTGGGTGTTCTCTCCTCACTGAGCAGTCAGGGAAGGCTTGACCCACCTGTGTTCTAAAACAAAAGAAAGCGGGAAAGGTTAGTACCAGTTCATTTCTCTCCAGGTCTCTCTGAATTCGTTGTGCTGATCATTTCTTAGCTAATAACAGTATTCCATAACATTCATGCATCCCAACTTATCCAGCCATGTCCCCACTGATGGGCATCCAACCCAGCCACTTTTGAAAGTGGAGCCCTAGGAATACTCTTAGCATCTACTCACCTAAACAAGTCCCCTTGTTCAGAAGATCATTGGCTTGTAAAGTACGGTTTGGGGAGGCAGTGGGAGAAAGCAGAGTTAACAACTGAGGCAAGGGGGGTTGACACCTAAGCAGGTGTTAACTCCAGGTGGCAACTCGGCCAGTGTGAAGCTTTTTCATTGGTTGGGGCATCTCCAAGCTCTGTATATAAAGAGGTTCTCTGGGAAGGCATTTCCAGTCTGAGAGACTTCAGGCCAGGATCCAGCTCCTGCTCCAGGAGAAAGGACAAAGGACAAAGGACAAAGTTGCTCTCCATCCTTCCCTGTCCACAGAGTTCCTGTTGCACCGATTAGCCCAAGATGGCCAAGCGCCCAGGGAACGCCCCTCGCCACTTCCGCCGCCCCGACCCGCAGTCCTTGGTGGAGAAGATGATCCGGACTCGCATCCAGGAGTCCCGGTACTGGCGGGAGGAGTGCTTGGGCCTCACGGCCGAGCTGCTGGCGGACAAAGCCAAGGAGCTGCGGGCTGTGGGGGGCGTCTACGGCCCCAACCTGCAGCCGACCCCTTTCCTCTGCCTCACCTTGAAGATGCTGCAGATAGGCCCCGAGAGAGCCGTGGTCCTGGAATTCATCAGGAATGAAGATTTCCGCTACGTCCGCCTGTTGGGGGCCTTCTACCTGAGGCTGACGGGCACGGCCCGGGACTGCCGCGAGCACCTGCGGCCTCTGCTCCGGGACTGTGGGAAACTGTGGAACCAGAACCACTGCGGATGCTTGGAATGGATCGGCGCCAACGAGTTTATCCACGCGCTGCTGCACGGAGAGCGGCTGTGTGACATCAGGCTGCCCCCGCTCCACAAGCGCCGCGGCCCGGAAGACCCGGAGCCCCTGGAGCTTCGAATGCGCTTCGTGGGGGAAGAGGGGGAGGATGGGAACTGCAGTGAGGAAGAAGCCACGCGCCCAGGCGGGCTGGAAAGGAATCCATCCGGGGATCGTCGTTCGCCAACTTGCAGAGGGCGGGACTGGGGCTCCCCGAGAGGGCGCTGCAGGGGAAGCGAGAGCCCGTCTCCCAAAAGGAGGAGGGTGGCCCGCAGTGGGGAAAGCTCTCCCAGCAGGAGCCCGAGGCACTCCTGGCGCCGATCCCGGGTGCCGAGCCGGTCCCCAGCATGGATCCTGTGTCCAGCTCGGAGAGGATTCCTCGGGTGGTGCCGGGGTCTAGCTCGGAGTCGTTCCCCCTCGAATTGCCGGTCCCCCTCTCGGTACCAGTTCCCCTCGAAGAGCCGGTCCCCCCGCAGTGCCGGTGTCTAGCTCAGAGTGGGTCCAGCTCGGGGAGCCGATCCCCTGGGGGGTGTAAGTGTCTAGTTCGGAGCAGGTCCCTCACGCAGAGCCTGTCCCCCCCTCTGTACCAGTCCCCCTTGCGGAGCCGGTCCCCCCCTCGGTACCGGTCCCCCTCACAGAGCCGGTGCCCCCGGCGCTGCCGGTGTCTAGCTGAGAGTTCGTTCCCCTCTTGGAGCCAATCCCCCTCTCGGTACCAGTCCCCGCGTCGGTACCAGTCTCCCTTGCAGAGCCTGTCCCCCCTTCAGTGCCAGTCCCCCCCTCAGAGCCTGTCCCCCCCTCGGTACCAGTACCCTTCGCAGAGCCGGTTCCCCCCTCGGTACCAGTCCCCCTCGAAGACCCGGTCACCCCCTCGGCACCAGTCCCCCTTGCAGAGTCTGTCGCCCCTTCGGTACCAGTCCCCCTCGAAGAGCCGGTCCCTCCCTCGGTACCAGTCCCCCTCGAAGAGCCGGTCCCCCCCTCGGTACCAGTCCCCCTCGCAGAGCCGGTCCCCCCGACGGTACCAGTCCCCCTCGCAGAGCTGGTCACACCCTCGGTACCAGTCCCCCTGGCAGAGGCGGTCCCCGCCTCGGTACCAGTCTCCCTGGCAGAACCGGTCCCTCCCTCGGTACCGGTCCCCCTTGCAGAGCCTGTCCCGCCCTTGGTACCAGTCCTCCTGGAAGAGCCGGTCCCCCCCGAGGTGTAGGTGTCTAGCTCAGAGTGGGTCCTGCTCTGTGAGCCGATCCCCTGGGGGGTGCAGGTGTGTAGCTCGGAGCCGGTCCCCCGGGCAGAGCCTGTCCCCCCCTTGGTACCAGTCCCTCGCTCGGAGCCTGTCTCCCCCTCGGTACCAGTCCCCCTCGCAGACCCGGTCCCCCCATCGGTACCAGTCCCCCTTGCAGAGCCGGTCCCCCCCTCGGTACCAGTCCCCCTCGCGGAGTTGGTCCCCCCCTCTTTACCAGTCCCCCTGGCAGAGCCGGTCCCCCCGTCGGTACCAGTCCCCCTCGAAGAGCAGGTCCCCCCCTAGGTGCCGGTGTCTAGCTCAAATTGGGTCCTGCTCCGAGAGCAGATCCCCTGTGGGGTGCAGGTGTCTAGCTTGGAGCTGGTCCCCCGGGCAGAGCCTGTCCCCGCCTGGGTACCAGTCCCCCTCGCAAAGCCAGTCCCCGCCTCGGTCCCGGTCCCCTTCAAAGAGCCGGTCCCTCCCTCGGTACCAGTCCCCCTCCCAGATCCGGTCCCCCCCAGGTGCCGGTATCTAGCTCAGAGAGGGTCCAGCTCCGAGAGCCGATCCCCTGGCTGGTGCAGGTGTCTAGCTCGGAGCCGGTCCTCTGCACAGAGCCTGTCCCCACCTCGGTACCAGTCCCCCTGGCAGAGCCGGTCCCCCCCCCCCTCCCCGGTGCAGGTGTCTACCTCAGCGGGAATTCCCTTCGAGAAGCCTATCCCCCAGAGGCTCTGAGATTTTAAGCATTGAGTTCCTTATGACTGTTCCTTATGAAAATCTCCTGGTCACCAGCCAAGCCACAGACACTCAAAGTCCCCTGAAACATCGAATAAAAGGCACAGAAATAGTATACTGTGCTGTCATGCATTTTGAACTATAAATTTTCTGGTTTGCAAATCATTAAAGTTAAATAAAGAAAATGACAATATTAATCCTTGTTTTCCTTTTTCAATCTTAAACTAATCTGTTATGTTCAATTCTAGTTCTTCTCCCCTCCCCCTCCCAGGAAGGTCAGGAGACAAAGAAGGTGAACTGGTCTTCCCATCTCTGAGGACTTGCCATATTTCCTTGGGATCCATACAGTCAGGGACGTGCTGTAGTCAACTCAGCCACAGGAGAAGCTCTTCTGCAACTCCCCTGCTTTCTCCACAATGGAGACTGCTAGCAATTTGGTCTCTAGTTCGTCTGCTTCTTCAAAAACTAGCCAGCTTTTTTGGTAATTCTCAGGTTGTTGATAATGTTGGTTTGATAATTCATATTGTTGAAGGCTAGCTAGCAACATCTTAATCCCATCCTAGCTAGCATGGCAAATGAGTCCAATTGTTCAGTAACTTGAACATTTCTGGACAATGCACTTCCTCAGGGCTGGGAAAACCAAACCAAACCAAACCAAACAAAACAAACAAACAAACAATCAAAAACCCTGCTCTTTTCCAATCCTGTATCTTTTCCATTGCTGTATCAAGTGGAGCATGTTAACAGCATCACTTGTGAGAATTTTAGTTTTATAGTGGTCCAGTCTTTGCAATTTAGCATTGGTTTAGGGCTTTGTACAAGTTCCAGGGCTTTATTGGGTTATTTATAGAATAAGCAATGAATGGCATATAGGCAACTGTGATGGGGAAATTAATTCTTTCAATTTCATTTTATATGAATTTTATATTTCATTTTACATTTTTCCTTTTATAGTTCCTATGTGGAAAGATGATACATTTAATCCCTAAGGATAGAGTGCCAGTCGTGAAGTCAGGAGGACCTAAGTTAAAATCTGACTTCAGCTACTTAATACTACCTAGCTGTGTGACCCTGGGAAAGTCACTTGACCCCTATTGCCTCCATAAAGAAAATATCTATTTCTATTTTTGTATAGATATAGATATTTTCTTTGTGGAGGCAATATTTACCTACTTATCTATCTATATCTATTAATCTATATATATAGCACACAGTTTTATTTTCATAGAGCTGGTTGTTAAACATTAACCAGCTCATCCCATCACTTATAAAATCCCACAATTTCAGAGATAGAGATTTCAGAAACCATCCTATCAAATCTGTATAACTCAAAATTTTCTTGTGATGCTTCACTCTGCTATTCCATTGCCATCTTCAATTCTTGGCAAAATCCTGCAAACCATCATTAAAGATATGAGCACAACTCTAGAATAGAAAGTAGCAATTGTGAAGAACCCATCTTTGATTTTTTCAAGAATTAAATATGCATAACCTAACCTTAAAAAAAAAACTTGCTGCTCCTTTTGGTATTCCTGATAGAAAACATTCCATCTCTCATCTTTATGATTTTTGCACAGATTGTCCCATTTGCCTGGAAAGCACTCCCTTTTTGTCTGTCTTGGAACCCTTAGCTTTCTTCAAAGCTCAAGCATCACTTCTTATATGATAACTTCCTTGATTTCCCCTAGTTGCTGGCAGCCTTGTTTTTTCATTTTGTTATGTGTATACATGTTGTTTCCTCCCAATTGAATGTAAGCTCTTTGAGATAGGGGACTTGTGCTTTTGTGTTAGGATTGTAGACTTAAAATTTGAAAGGACCTTAGACACCATCTTTTCTGTGGGTCTCAATGTTTTAGGCCTCCAAAACTCATTATGCTCTGAAAATTATCTAGGACCGTTCTCTAAGAGCTTTTGTTTATGTGGGTTATAGCTATGAATATTTATTACGTTAAAATTATGATGTCTTATAATTATTATGAAAATAGCTTTAGTGCTGAAGACCCCCTGAAACTATTTTGGAATATTTCCCTGAAAGGAATATCTGAGTGTCCTTGAACCATACTCTGATAACTTATTGACATTTTCCAATGGCTTCCTTTTACAAATGAGGAAACTGAGATCCAGAGAGGTTAAATGACTTACCCAGTATTAAATGGCAGAGCTAGACTTTGAATGTAAGTCCTCTAACTCCAACTTCAGTGTTTTTCCCACTGTACCATAGTCCTTGAATATTTGGTGCCTAGGACATAATAGGTACTTACTTAATACTTGCTGAAATGACTCAAATTCTGAAAAGAATAGGAGTCAAAATCACCTAGTAGTAGAGAGGCCTGAGATGGAGGTAGAGACCTAATTCTTCAGAGAAGAGAAGAGATGAAACTATAAATTAATATAAAGGTCAGTGTTGTATGGATGGGTTGGAGGAGATCATCTGAAGACCAGGAGACAAAAGAGTAAAGCTGAGAGGTGACAAGGACCTGAATCTAGATGAACTCAGTATGAGTGCAAAGGAAGAGATAGGGAAATGTTTCCCTTTTAATTGATGTCCCCCATTTTAATGTAAATATAAGATTCACACAACATAAAAACAAAGTAATATGAGGGAGGGCTTAATAGTGTATGAACTCAAGAAAGAACTATATGGGAGACAGTCCTTGAGAGAGTAAGTCCAGCAGGAAAATGATTAGGGTTGTAATAATGGAGTGTTCCTTTCAATTTGCTAATATGTTTTGACCGAGGGAAAAGTATTCTTTCTTGAAAGAAATACTCCTTACTAAAAGCAAAAGCAAAAAAAAAAAAAAAAAAAAAAAAAGAAACTCCCTTGCAGAGCAATAGAAATGTGAGTATTTTAAGAAAATGATTGGTGATATTCATCCATATATGTCTATTCCTTCAGTAGCAGTAATCCTTTCAGAGAAATAGAATTGGTCAGATTCTAATATTTTGAGAATAAAAGACTCTGGAACTAGTCAGTCTTGGAGTTGAAGGTAGATATAAACAGTTGAAGATCTACAGCCAAGGAATAGGTGAGGAAAACCTTTCCTGAAATTGTTTTACATAATTGCATATCCATCATCTATATAGATTGCTTACCCTTTCAGATATGGGGGAGGATAAGGATGGGGGAAAATTTGGAACTAAAATTTTTAAAAAGCAAATTTTAAAAATAGTTTTTTAAATAGAATTGAAGAAAAAGAATTAAAAAAAGAAAACCTTTCCTGAAGTATTCTGAGGGACTGTTGGATTCCTTGTACAACAGAAGTGGGGGATCAAAGAGGCAGCCATAAGCAGCAAAAAATCGAGGGGGGCAACTTTAGAAAAGAGCATCTTTTGAAATATTTCATTCCTGTGTCCTCCTGTCCCCAATGGGATCCTCAACAAAGAGAAAAACGAGTGCGGTTGTATCATTTTGTTCAATGAAAGGTATTAATGATAACAAATAGGGCCTGGTTATTGGGAGAACAATGAAGGTCAACTCTAGGCTCACTATTTCCAAGGAAACCCTGACTTCAGTATGTCTTACTAGCATGTCTGAGTCAAGTAAAGATGAAGGGGAATGGCATTGCTCAGATTGTAACACTGGTGGGCTAAATAAGTCATCCATAGCAGGAACCTCAAAGGAGGGACAATCTCTCTTAAGGACTTGATGACTGTTGGTGCGTGTACCAGTGACGCTGTGATAGATGGCTTAGAAAGATGATACAGGTCAGTCTAATTTACTCCAGAAACAATTGGTAAGGGAAGTTAAAATTTGTCTAAAACACTACTGCTTCCCACGTTGTTACTCTGCTTTGTTCCTTCTCATCTCCTCTGTTTTATTCTTTTGTTTTGCCTTCTTCTAGAACTGTAATTTCATTTGTCTGGGAAACTCCCATACATAAAAATCCTTCCCCAGATACAGAGACATCATTCTTTTATAACTTAGATTTGGAGAACTACATGAAACACTGAGAAGTTAAGTGATTACCCATGGTCACACAGAAGTCTGAGTCAGAGACAAAACCTGAACCCAGTATTATTGACATCAAAGCAAGTTCTCTATCCATATTCTCATCAATTCCTTATGGAGATTGTGACTGATCTGTACCAATTATCTTCTACTGAGATACAGCGTATGGCCTTTTTTCCCTCTGGTCTAAGAGTGCCTATTTTATGTATGAACAATATTCAGAGTAGCTCATGGTCATGATGAGTCACTGCAAAGAAAATCTATACAACATGTATACAATAAGCCATGGCAGAAGTAGGGAGGGGAGGAAAAGGAGCAAAGGAGAAAGGGAAGGGATATGTATGTATATATGAAAGATGAATGGATAGATTGGTGAATAGATGGATAAATAGATTAATAGAATAGGAGAGATGGAAGGATATAGCAATGAATGAACAGTACACATCAATAGCATGTCAGTAACTCAGTATCATATCAGCCTTGCTGCTTATTCTATTCTGATAATCATCCTTGGCTTCGAGTCCAAATAATCTAGTTTTGATTATGGACCTTGTTTCTTGTGACCAACTTATACTCTTTCCACCATGATATCAGACCCTTGGTCTTTGTCTATTTTTCCCCATTCCATTCAGCCTCAGCCTGAAGTAAAAGAACTTTCACCTCTCTTTCTGCATGGGGATTTGGGATTATAAATTCTGGAAGACTCAGGGAAATTTAGGCGATTAGGAAATCCCAGTTTGCTAAACTATGCTGCTTTCATATAGCCTTGGGCAAGAAGGAACCAGCACATGGGAGTGCAGAGGCAGGGGAGGCAGGAAAGCTGCTAGTTGCATTTGTAGGAGAGGGGAGTTTTTGTTTGGGCTTCTAGGTCAGAGGGGAGATCTGAAATGAAATCAGAGGTACCATCTCCCCACCCCATGATTTGAGGTGTTAAACTAATACTTCTCCTTCAAAAAATGAACCGGCAAATAAAAAAAAAGAACCCCAACAGAGAAACTTACTGTGCAAACAGGGAAAACTGGGGTTCATCTTCAAAGTAGGACACTGGCATAAAAAAGCTCCTACCCCAAAGAGTAATGTGAAATGGCTCTCTGCCCAGAGAGAATTTATAGAAGAGCTCAAAAAAGAATTTAAAAATCAAATGAAAGACATTGAAAAAAAATCAAGAAAAAAAAGATTAGAAAGTTGCAGATGAAAATAACTCTTTGAAAATTAGAATTGGGCAAGGGGAAATCAGTAAAGCTATGAGAGAGAAAGAAATAACAAGACATAATATAAAGAATGAAAAAAAACAGAACAGAATGCAAAACATAAGAAAAAACAACAAATCTGCTGGACAGATCAAGAAAAGAAAATATAAAAATAATCAAATTTCCAGAGAGTTGTAACCAGAAAAAGAACCTTGACACAATAATGCAAGAAATAATCCAAGAACATTATCCTGAAGTAAAAGAACAATATGGGGAAAGTAGAAATAGAAAAAATCCACCAGTCACCACCTCAAAGAAATCATTTGTGGAAAACTTATTATTTAAAACATATTATTGCCAAAATTTGAAACCTCAAGATCAAAGAGAAAAATTTGCAAGAAAGAAGAAAAAAATTAAAATACACTGGAGCTGCAACCCAATGCTATCAGCAGCTACAATAGAAGACCACAGGTCCTGGAATCATATATACTGGCAATCAAAAGAACTAGGCCTGCAGCCAAAAATATCATGTCAAGCAAAATTATCCATAATATCGAATGAAAAAGAATGGGCATTGACAAATTTGCAGATTTTCAGGACTTTCTTTCAACCAAACCCAAACAATAGAAAATTGAATACAAAAGAGCCAATACCAAAGATTAATTTCAAGGAACAGAAGACAGATAGATTGCTTAAATTTTTTTTAAACATGGAAATATATACTATATGTTTAAGATTGACATTAGTAATTAAGTAGCTCAAAAGAAAGATTGGGGCAGAGTTGAATATGATCTGTCTCTAAAAAGCAAAACTGTCTAGGAAAAGGTAAAAATAGTAATTATGTTATACAAATGAAATACAGAGGAAGAATAGACACAGAGGCAATAGAGGGGGAAGGAGGGTTCATTATTGTAGAAACCTATTCATATTGAGAATGGGTTAAATAGACAACCCAATCTATATACCATTAAGAGTATAGCACTCTCTAAAATATATAAAGAAGTAAGGGAAGGAAAGGATGGATAAGGTGGGGAATAGAGGATGGGTGGATGGGTAGATTTATGGCTGAGGGACAATATATGTAGATCAATAGGAGAGATATATAGAAGAAGGGAAAAGGTAAATAGGACAAAGTATGATAAAGAAAGGTGTTTGGATTAAAAGTGTAAAGACTAATGGGGATGGATGAAGATGGAAGGAAAAGGTTGGAAGAGAAGAAAAGGGAGGGAAACATGGATAGGGGGAGGTTAAATAGCAAGGAAAGTTAAGGAGCAGAATTAAAGTAGAAGTCTTAACAGGGAAAGGGAATAAGAGATATACATAAACACTACAACAAGGATCAGGAGTAGAATTATTAGAAATAAAAGGTAGGGCTCTCAGACAAAGTCAAACTTAAAAGATTTAATCAAGGGAGAAATCTATATTATATATCAGCCATAATATTGCTTTAGATGCAGGTTTACATATGGGTAAATGTGTGTGCGCGCATATATAGATATAGACATAGCTATATCTATATATATACATATAGATATATACATATTTATATATGCACGCACACACATATGTTTGAATATATGTGGGCATATATGCAGGTAGGTCTATGTATATGTACATATAGATAAATGTATATATGTGTGGGTCTGTAAGTGGCTATAAATGTGTGTGTATATATATGTATATATACATATACCTGTGCTTAAATGTAGCCTGCTTGGACGAGTTGGGGGATATGAAAGGAGAAAAAAGGAATAAAGTAAAAAGTGCACAGCAGAGAACAAAAGAATAACCATAGGGAAGTAAAGAAAAGATGGATATAATTTTTATGATTATATATGCTTTCTTGAAATGGAAATTGCTATATATTTTGAGTCTTCTCTGATGTTCTGCCATTATTTTGTTTTTTTAATTTTATTTTTCTGACTTTCTTTTTTCTCCTCAGTTTTTTTCTTATTTTGCATTTAGTTCAACAAATAATTTTTAAAAAATAAATAATTAAATTCATGTATTCTTGACTCCACGCCCAGGGCTCTATCCACTGGGTCACTTCTCGCCTAGGTGCTTCTGTGTTAACACATCAAGACAAAATCCAAAATGGTCCCTGCTCATAAGAATTTTACCTCATATTGGAGAAAACAACATAAACATGGCTGAATAAAAACAAATAATTTTGAGAGGAAGCACTAACGATGCTCTGCCTCAGATTATAAAATCTATCCATAGAGTTCTGGTGACAAAAACACTTTGAAAATGTTAAAGTACCACATACACAGTACTTATTATGATGAATATTATTAATATTCTATCAGCATTCTGTTAGATTATCCATTTGCTTAACAAATCCATTTGAACTCTCTAGGGCAAAAGTGAACTCTAGCTGAGGCACTGTCTTAATCACCACAAGTTACTCATCAAGAGGTCCTTGTAGTCCCCTTTCCTGGGGCCTAGATCCTCCCCTGCCTCAGTTGAAGAAGCAAGTCCTTTGATAACTTCATGGGAAAGCTATTCTCTCTCTTGAAGGGAGACAGTTGGATCCTTGTAACAGGAGCTTTGCTTGAGTGTCTAAAAGTAATCTGGATGTGGAATGTTGTGGGTTGAAAATATGTGCTGTAACCATATTGCTTCTGGGGTAGCTTCTGAGAATATTGTCTCAGGTTAAAGTAAACTAGAATGGATGGTAAACATGACAGCTGTTTGGAAGTATTTGAAAGGCTCTAGAGTGGAGAAGACATAAAATTTGTTCTCTTTTTCCAAAAGAAAAGGAGTGGAGAATGGAGGGAAGGAATCATTTTTCTAATTTGTTAAGTGCCTACCATATGTCAGTCACTATTAAGTACTTTGTGAATATTATCACAGAGCCAAGGGCAACAGGCATGAGTGAGGAGTTCAAAAGAGGCCAAATGAAACCGGAAGTCATGAAAAACTTCTGAGCATTAATAGATCTCCAGAAGACAAATTGATTTCCTTAGAAGCTGGAGGAATCAACAAAGCAAGCTGAAAAGAATTGGCTATTAAAGTAAGAAAAGAACAAGGAGAATGCTCTGTGAATTTCCCAAGGAACATGGAGCAAGGAAGATGAGCCATTATAGAAACCTGAATGAATGACTTTCCCTTCTCAGTTGAAGACTGTGGGCTTACTTTACTGAGAAAATTAAATGTTCATTATTCCTTCCTTCTTTTCCTAATCTCTTCATCTGAAATCCCTTTGAGATTTTCTCCCTCTACTTTCATCCAAAAAACAAAACAAAACAAAACAAAAAAAAAGGAGCTTCTTCTAGAATCTAGATATCTCTTACAATGCACTGGTATTCATTTCTTCTAACAGATTGATTCTCAATCACATATCATCAAATGTCTTTAATCTTCAACCATTCTTCATGAATTTCCTCTTTTCCTACTGCCTTTAAACATTTCAGAATATTGTTATCTTAATAAAATTCCCTTCAGTAGACACTAATATCCTTCAAGCAACATCTTTTTCCTTTATCAACCAAACTTCTTGAAAAAGTTGATTACGCTCATTGTCTTCACATCCTCTCCTCTCACTTATTTCTCAACCTTTTGCCCTATGGTTTACAACTTTATAACTATTGAAACTGCTCTTTCCAAATTACTACTGAATTCTCAATAGATAAATCTGATGGCTTTTTCTTAATCCTAACCTGGATCCACTTGTCTGCTATGTATGATACTGTTGAACACATTCTCCTTTCAGATACTATCACATCTTTGAGTTGGGAGAGTTTATATCCTACTTGTTCCCTTCTTACCTTAATCACCAATCTTTTTCAGGCTGCTTTATTGGCTTCTCTTCAACATATCAAGTCCCTAACCTGGAAATGGGATGGATTGTAAAGTTTGGTCTTGGGCTTTCTTGTTCTTGTTCTTGTTCTTGTTCTTGTTCTTGTTCTTGTTCTTGTTCTTGTTCTTGTTCTTGTTCTTGTTCTTGTTCTTGTTCTTCTTCTTGTTCTTCTTCTTGTTCTTCTTGTTCTTCTTCTTCTTCTTCTTTTTCTTCTTCTTTTTGTTCTTTTTCTTCTTCTTCTTCTTCTTTTTCTTCTTCTTTTTCTTCTTTTTCTTCTTCTTCTTCTTTTTCTTCTTCTTTTTCTTCTTCTTTTTCTTCTTCTTCTTCTTCTTCTTCTTCTTCTTCTTCTTCTTCTTCTTCTTCTTCTTCTTCCTACTTTTTCTTTCTACTTTTTCTTTCTACTTCTTCTTTCTTCTTCTTCTTTTTCTTCTTCTTTTTCTTCTTCTTCTTCTTCTTCTTCTTCTTCTTCTTTTTCTTCTACTTCTTCTTCTTCTTCTTCTTTTTCTTCTTCTTCTTCTTCTTCCTTTTTTCTTTTGCTAATCATAAAATCTCCTATGGATTTAGCTATCATTACAATGCAGATGACATACATACATATTTATACACCTCCATATATGCAGGCAAATATAAATGTATATAATCATGTGCATATATCTATCATTCTCTGACTATATCTCTACAGCGTAAGTAACTTCTCTGATCTTTAATCCCCACAATACCAGTTGTTTACTGACATTTAAATCTAGACATCCTAGAGACATTTTTAATTCACTAAGTTAAAATATTATCTTTTGCTCCAAATCATCCCCCCTCTTCAAACCCTAATTCTCCTGAATGTACCGTTATATTTTAAGGCTCCCAGATTCAGAACCTCAGTTATCCTAGATTTTGTTCTCCATACCACAGGTCCAGTTAGTTGCCAACTTGGATCTTTTCTACCTTCGCAACATGTGCCCCATTTGACCTCCTTTCTCTATTCATGAAGCTTCTCCTTTAGTTCAGGTTCTCTGTACCTCCCATGCAGATTATTGTAACAGCTTTCTAATTGGGTTTCCTGCCTCAAGCATTTTCTCAGTGAAGTTCAACCTACATAAGGCTGTGAAATGAATTCTCCTTAAAAGCAGTTTTGACCATGTGTCTCCTCTACTCATTTGACTTTTGTTTAGCTTTTAAAATCTGATACAACCTGATCCCAA
Source organism: Sminthopsis crassicaudata (assembly GCF_048593235.1). Lineage (NCBI taxonomy): Eukaryota > Metazoa > Chordata > Mammalia > Dasyuromorphia > Dasyuridae > Sminthopsis > Sminthopsis crassicaudata. Next base: position 739,797,192 of record NC_133617.1, on the reverse strand, counting down.
CTTATCTTTTCAGCTTCATTCAACATTATTCTTCCTCCTAGAATCTGGGATTCAGTCAAAATGGCCTTATCTCACAGCCTCATACATAGATCTTCCCTATTATCCCTGAGCTTTTGTAATGGACATTTTCCTTTCATGGAATGCCTTTCCTCTATCTCCTTACCTCTTTTTAAACTATTTTCTGCACAAAACCTTTCCTGATGCTCTCCAACTACTAGTGCCTTTCTTCCCACAGAATCTTCTATTTACTTACTGAAATTACTGTAATCTTTGCATTTGTATCTCCAGTGTGTAGCACAGTGCCTGACACATAATCAGTACTTCATGGATACTTGTCAATTGATTGATGAAGGAACAGGTTGGATGAGTTTTTGTCCCATGTGTCATAGGAACAATTATTTATCAAGGTTTGTTTGGCCTAGATGTGTCTATAAGACTTTTGTAACTCAAGACCCATAATTCAAAGGTCTTGTTAAAATTGGGAGCAAATGAAAACAAGCTGTATAAAGGAGTTGCTTTAATACAAGCATTCTATGTATGTTTTGTTCCTCCCTATTACTGGATGGACACATAAGGCCACCTGTGACCTTACCAGGATGCCATTGTTAAATATTAAGTGTAGGTTTTACACCATGGAAATTGGAAAAACTTATAAATTAATTAGAGCTTAATGTCTTGTTTATTGATTTGGCTCAAAAAAGGGAAAAAGAAAATTTCAGTAATTCAGGCTAACCTTTAAAATATATTGTATGCAAGGCCAACTAGGTATATATAAAATATAGCTTATACATATGTCAATCTGGTTGTTTCTAAAAAATAATCCCCAAAACTGAGTCCGCCTGGACAATTTAATAGAAGAGAATAATTTCAGAGTTAAAGCATAGCCAGCAAATCAGTCCAGTAAATTTAAGCAAGGAGTAAAGGACTGTTTAAAGGACTTCCAATTAAATCTGAACTAATAAAGGAGGGGGCAGAAGTGCCTAAGAAAATACACCAGTTTCCCCAATTTTCTATGTCTTCCTCCCCTTTTTTTCTTACACAAAGTTATTAGCAAGTAACCATTCCACATGTAACTCCCAAGAGTGAATCAAAATTTCTATACATATACATTGCAGACTACAAATCCCTCAAATATAACAGCAATTATTACATAAGTTTAATAATTTCCATCATCAATCTTAAAAACAGTAATGCAGTTAAAATTTTAATAATTCAACCACTTTCCCTCTCCCCCATATCATTCCAAATTACATCAGGATCAGGGGAGATGGTTTTCTCAAAAAGTGCTTTCTGCTGAAGAAGAGTGGAGATTCTCAGTTCAGGAAGGGGGATGGTTGTCATGTGGCCTGCTGACAATCAAAGCTCAATCTAGGTCCCAGAAGCAAGTCTATGTCTATAATTCGAACAAATCTAGAAACGAAAACATGTCTATCAAAGACAAGTCAGAACAGTGTGAGATAGAAAGACTGGTCCATAAAGACTGCTACGAGATGTGTCCTCTCATTAGTTATAAACCTAAAAAAAAAAACCTTGAATATCCAGACACAATATCTAGGAACTGATGAACAGACTAAATACTTATTTGCTAAAGTATTCCGGGTATAATGATTACAGATGACCAAGTATAACATATAACCAGATTGAAAATAATGAGATATTGCATAATTGAATTGCATTAACACTTTCTTATTGAACATTGCTCTGATTATACAAATCAGTTATAGGAGGAAAAAATGCAGGGACATATTAAGTACAAAGCCAAGAAATTTTACCTCCAATAAAAAATCCCATTAACCAAAGTTTCAGATAAATCCTAAAATGATATTTACCATAACCTTATATTTATACAACTCAGTTTGGCTCTTGTAGTCAAGAATCAGGTGGCTACAACTTAATAGAAAATGGATGGAACAAAATTTAGAGGGAGGGGGGAAGGAAAGGATGCCAAGTGGCCACCCTTCCCCCCACTCCACCTCCAAATAGGCAGGGGAGAGGGAAATTGGACTAAACCTCACTCCAGGCTAACAGATACCTGAAGTAGCACAGAGCAGTGGGGGCTATTTTAGATCTTCACCTTTGAAGACAAAAGATCCCTACCCCACCCAACCTTTAAACTAACAGAAATCAGTGTGTGTGTATGAATTCCATAAAGCCCACATGTCCACTGGATTTAACTTACAATGTCGTAATATAGGTAACAAACTCTGAACCGAAATACAGCTTTAAATTCCAATAATATAAAACTGTTTTTCCTATCATATTTCAAATAATGAAATAGCATAGATTCATTAATATCAAAAAACTCAATGAATTTGGACTCTAAGTACATACATTTGAACTATGCCTTTGTCATTTACTTATAAGCTTGAGGAAATCATTTCCTTTTTTTTTTTTTTTTTAGACTTCAGGTTTCCTCATTTAGCAAATGAGCAAGTTGATCTAGGTGATCTCCAAGATCCTGTCAGTCTGTGAAAGTATGGGTCTTTTCCTAATATATAGCATGGAGATAACTTGTATGTTTCCTTCTGCAACTCAAAAGCAATGATCTCAAAACCTTAGAATATATCCTATGTGACTTAAGAGAAGAATGCTAATTTCAAAAACAACAATCAGTGATTGGTGCTTGTGAGGGAGAATGATGACACAAAGGCCTCCAAAGAAAATCTTGGCACAAGTTCAAATGAGAAAAAAATGTTTATACTCTTTCTGAAGATAATCTTCAAACAAGTGTTATAGACTGATGGTGTTGAACAATTTGAAATCCAGTGATTGCTTTTGAGGTGGCTACAAGTCTCAAGGTCCTTGAGCAAAAAAAAAAAAAAAAAAAAAAAGGACAAGTTCCAAAAAAGGAATGAATCTGCCAATGAAAGAATTGTTTTCACTTGTCCCCAGTATGAAAGTTATGCATGCATTATTCATTTTAGGTCTCCAAGTCCACAAAAGCAGAGCTTGCAATGGTGTCAACTTCATATAGCAAAGATTCCAAAGGAATGTGTATTTTCCTCTGGCTCTCATTGGTATCCATCTTTGTGCCTCTTGCTGGGACCCACCTGAATGCTTCATTTGATTATTCTTGCTATCTTTATTCATTAACTCTGATTAAAAAAATACCACTAAGAGATACACACACACATATATATGCATGTATATATGTATGTTTATATACATATATTTTTTATTTTAATTATTTTTTAAAATGGAAAAGCCACATCTTTACAATAATACAGAAATAGGAAAATAAGGAACTGTGGAAAGAATCCCTCTTATCTCACTGAGAAAACGAAGATTAATAATGAGGAATCCTAAACTAATAAAAGGTTGGAGCTGGATGGAACATTTGAGGTCATCTAGCCTAATACCTCATTTGGCAGGTAAAGGAAGTCAGAAATGAAAAAAAAAAAAACTTTCCCAAGTTTCTACTGTTAATTTAAAGAAGAACATTTGAAACTAGGTGATATAATAATTCATCAATCATGATTAAGTCACAACTGTGCACAAAGTATGTAACTAGAAAAATAAAGCCAAAGTTGACATAGATATAGTGGGTAGAATGTCGAAGTTGGATTCAGGAAGGCTTTCTTTCAAATCTAACTGCAGACATTTATTCAATAGCTCTGTGTCTCTGAGTAAAAGACTTAATCTCTCTCTGTATCCATTTCCTCCTCTATTACAAGGGGATATTAATATCATCTCCTTCCCAGAGTTGCAAATTAGAAGATATTTATTAAGCCTTTTAAAACCTTAAAGCATGTGGTATATAATATTTAGTTAGTGTTGGTTGATTTGGTAAATATTGTTTTGGAAAAGTATACCTAATTCAAAGGGCACCAAATAAATGGAAAGGTAGAAAATAGGATTATCTTTTAATCATACTTACATGAGAATTTTGAGGGACTGGAAAATTTAAGTCAAGATGTGGTGGAGGACATTTTAATGAGGATCAATGGAGGATGAAAGAGAAGTGTTATTACTGTGGGATTATTGTACTATACAGGCATTATTCTTTTTTTATTCTTTTGTATATAATTGTTTATCCTTTTTTTGACTTTTTATTATTTTTAATAATTTTTATAATTATAACATTTTCTTTGGCAGTAAATATGTATAGGTAGGGTTTTTTTTGTTTTTTTGTTTTTTACATTATCCCTTGTACTCCCTTCTGTTCCGAGTTTTTCCCCTCCTTCCCTCCACCCTCTCCCCTAGATGGCAGGCATTCCCATACATATTAAATATCTTATAGTATATCTTAGGTACAATATATATGTGCAGAACTGAATTTTGTTGTTGTTGTTGCAAACGAAGGATTGTATTCGGAAGGTAAAAATAATCTGGGAAGAGAAACAAAACAAAACAAATCAAAAAAAAAAACCCAATGTTCTCAGTTTACACTCATTTCCCAATGTCCCTTTTCTGGGTGTAGCTGATTCTGTCCATCATTGGTCAATTGGAATTGGATTAGCTCTTCTCTATGTTGAAGATATCCACTTCCATCAGAATACATCCTCATACAGTATCATTGTTGAAGTGTATAATGATCCCCTAGTTCTACTCGTTTCACTTAGCATCAGTTGATATAAGTCTCTCCAAGCCTCTCTGTATTCCTCCTGTTGGTCATTTCTTACTGAACAATAATATTCCATAACATTCATATACCATAATTTACCCAACCGTTCTCCAATTGGTGGGCATCCATTAATTTTCCAGTTTCTAGCCACTATGAAAAGGGCTGCCACAAACATTTTGGCACATACAGGTCCCTTTCCCTTCTTTAGTATTTCCTTGGGGTATAAGCCCCTTAAGTAGCACTGCTGGGTCAAAGGGTATGCACAGTTTGATAATTTTTTGGGCATAATTCCAGATTGCTCTCCAGAATGGTTGGATTCTTTCACAACTCCACCAACAATGCATCAATGTCCCAGTTTTCCCACAACCCCTCCAAAATTCATCGTTATTTGTTCCTGTCATCTTAGCCAATCTGACAGGTGTGTAGTGGTATCTCAGAGTTGTCTTAATTTGCATTTCTCTGAACAATAGTGACTTGGAACACTTTCATATGAGTGGAAATAGTTTTAATTTCATCATCTGAAAAGTGTTTGTTCATATCCTTTGACCATTTATCAATTGGAGAATGGCTTGATTTCTTATAAATTAAAGTCAATTCTCTGTATGTTTTGGAGATGAGGCCTTTATCAGAACCTTTAACTGTAAAAGTGTTTTCCCAATTTGTTACTTCCCTTCTAATCTTGATTGCATTAGTTTTGTTTGTGCAGAAACTTTTTAATTTGGTGTAATCAAAATGTTCTATTTTGTGATCAATAATGGTCTCTAGTTCTCCCTTGGACACAAACTCCTTCCTCCTCCACAAGTCCAAGGGGTAAACCATCCCATGTTCCTACAATTTATTTATGATTTCGATCTTTATGCCTAAATCTTGGACCATTTTGATCTTGTCTTAGTATGTGGTGTTAAATGTGGGTCCATGCCTAGTTTCTGCCATTCTAATTTCCAGTTTTCCCAGCAGTTTTTGTCAAATAATGAATTCTTATCCCAAACGTTGGGATCTTTGGGTTTTTCAAACACTAGATTGATATTTTTATTCACTTATCTTGCCCTGTGAACCTAACCTATTCCACTGATCAACTAGTCTATTTCTTAGCCAATATCAAATGGTTTTGGTGACTGTTGCTTTATAATATAGTTCTAGATCGTACAGCTAGACCACGTTCATTTAATTTTTTTTTCATTACTTCCCTTGTAATTATCGACCTTTTGTTCTTCCATATGAATTCTCTTGTTATTTTTTCTAGGTCATTAAAATAGTTTCTTGGGAGTCTGATTGGTATAGCACTAAATAAATAGATTAGTTTAGGGAGTATTGTCATCTTGATTATATTCGCTTGGCCTATCCAAGAGCACTTAATGTCTTTCCAATTATTTAAATCTGACTTTATTTTTGTGGCGAGTGTTTTGTAGTTTTGCACATATAATTTCTGACTTTCCTTTGGTAGATATATTCCCAAATATTTATATTATTGACCATTATTTTGAATGGAATTTCTCTTTGTATCTCTTGCTGTTGGATTGTGTTGGTAATGTATAAAAGTCTTGAGGATTTCTGTGGATTTATTTTGTATCCTGCAACTTTGCTAAAATTCTGAATTATTTCTAATAGCTTTTTAGCAGGGTCTTTGGGGTTCTCTAAGTATACCATCATGTCATCTGCAAAGAGTGATAGTTTGATTTCCTCATTTCCTACTCTAACTCCTTGAATCTCTTTCTCAGCTCTTATTGCTGAGGCTAGCGTTTCTAGTACTATATTGAATAGTAATGGTGATAGTGGACAACCTTGTTTCACTCCTGATCTTACAGGGAAAGGTTCTAGTTTATTGCCATTACATATGATGTTTACTGACGGTTTTTATTTTTTAAGGAATAGTCCATTTATTCCTATACTCTCAAGCGTTTTTAGTAGGAATGGATATTGGATTTTGTTGAATGCTTTTTCTGCATCTATTGAGATGATCATATGGTTTTTGTTAATTTGGTTATTGATATAATCAATTATGCTAATAGTTTCCCTAATATTGAACCAGCCCTGCATTCCTGGTATAAATCCCAATTTTGTCATAGTGTATTATCCTGGGGATGATTTTCTGTAGTCGTTTTGCTAATATTTTATTTAAGATTTTAGCATCAATATTCATCAGGGAGATTGGTCTATACTTTTCTTTCTCAGTTTTCAGCCTACCTGGTTTAGGTATCAGTACCATGTCTGTGTCATAAAAGGAATTTGGTAGAACTCCTTCAATCCCTATTTTTTTCTTTTCTTTTTTTTTTTAATTTTTATTTTATTTTATAATTATAACATTTTTTGACAGTAAATATGCATGGGTAATTTTTTACAACATTATCCCTTGCACTTACTTCTATTCAGATTTTTTCCCTTCCTCCCCCAACCCCCTCCCCCAGATGTCAAGCAGTCTTATATATGTTAAATATATTACAGTATATTCTAGATACAATATATGTGTGTAGAACCGAATTTTTTGTTGCACAGGAAGAATTGAATTCAGAAGGTAAAAATAACAGTTTACATTCATTTCCCAGTGTTCCTTTTCTGGATGTAGCTGGTTCTGTCCATCATTAATCAATTGGAATTGGATTAGCTCTTCTCTATGTTGAAGAAATCCACTTCCATCAGCATACATCCTCATACAGTATCATTGTTGAAGTGTATAATGATCTTCTGGTTCTGCTGAATGAGAGTCAAATGAGAGTCAATTCTCTGTATATTTTGGAGATGAGGCCTTTATCAGAACCTTTAACTGTAAAAATGTTTTCCCAATTTGTTACTTCCCTTCTAATCTTGTTTGCATTAGTTTTGTTTGTGCAGAAACTTTTTAATTTGGTGTAATCAAAATGTTCTATTTTGTGATCAATAATGGTCTCTAGTTCTCCCTTGGACACAAACTCCTCCCTCCTCCACAGGTCCAAGGGGTAAACCATCCCATGTTCCTCCAATTTATTTATGATTTCGTTCTTTATGCCTAAATCTTGGACCCATTTTGATCAAATCTTAGTATGTAGTGTTAAATGTGGGTCCATGCCTAGTTTCTGCCATACTAATTTCCAGTTTTCCCAGCAGTTTTTGTCAAATAATGAATTCTTATCCCAAAATTTGGGATCTTTGGGTTTGTCAAAGATTAGATTGCTATTTTTATTCACTATCTTGCCCTGTGAACCTAACCTATGCCACTGATCAACTAGTCTATTTCCTAGCCAATACCAAATGGTTTTGGTGCCTGTTGCTTTATAATATAGCTTTAAATCAGGTACACTTAGACCACCTTCCTCTGACTTTTTTTTCATTAGTTCCCTTGCAATTCTCGACCTTTTATTCTTCCATATGAATTTTGTTGTTATTTTTTTCTAGGTCATTAAAATAGTTTCTTGGGAGTCTGATTGGTATAGCACTAAATAAATAGATTAGTTTGGGGAGTATTGTCATCTTTATTATATTCGCTCGGCCTATCCAAGAACACTGAATGTCTTTCCAATTATTTAAATCTGACTTTATTTTTGTGGCAAGTGTTTTGTAATTTTGCTCATATAATTCCTGACTCTCCTTTGGTAGATATATTCCCAAATATTTTATACTATCGACTGTTATTTTGAATGGAATTTCTCTTTGTATCTCTTGCTGTTGGATTGTGTTGGTAATGTATAAAAATCCTGAGGATTTATGTGGATTTATTTTGTATCCTGCGACTTTGCTAAAATTCTGTATTATTTCTAATAGCTTTTTAGCAGAGTCTTTGGGGTTCTCTAAGTATACCATCATGTCATCTGCAAAAAGTGATAATTTGATTTCTTCATTTCCTACTCTAATTCCTTGAATCTCTTTCTTGAATCTCTTATTGCCGAGGCTAGCGTTTCTAGTACTATATTGAATAGTAATGGTGATAGTGGAAAAAATACTGAAAGCTGCTAGAAAAAAAGCAATTCAGATATAGAGGAGCCACAATAAGAATAACCCACTATCTAGCAGCATCCATATTAAAAAAGCTACTAGAAATAATTCAAAATTTCAGCAAAGTGGCAGGATACAAAATAAATCCACATAAATCCTCGGCATTTTTATATATCACTAACAAAATGCAACAGCAAGAGATACAAAGAGAAATTCCATTCCAAACAAATGTTGAGAGTATAAAGTATTTGGGAATCCATCTACCAAAGAAAAGTCAGGAATTATATGAGAAAAATTACAAAACACTTGCCACAAAAATAAAGTCAGATTTAAATAATTGGAAAGACATTCAGTGCTCTTGGATAGGCCGAGCGAATATAATCAAGATGACAATACTCCCCAAACTAATCTATTTATTTAGTGCTATACCAATCAGACTCCCAAGAAACTATTTTAATGACCTAGAAAAAATAACAACAAAATTCATATGGAAGAATAAAAGGTCGAGAATTGCAAGGGAACTAATGAAAAAAAAGTCAGAGGAAGGTGGTCTAAGTGTACCTGATCTAAAGCTATATTATATAGTAGCAGTCACCAAAATCATTTGGTATTGGCTAAGAAATAGACCGGTAGATCAGTGGAACAGATTAGATACAAAGGACAAAAAAGGGTACATCTATAGCAATCTAATCTTTGACAAACCCAAAGATACCAACATTAGGGATAAAAATTCATTATTTGGAAAAACTGTTGGGAAAACTGGAAATTAATATGGCAGAAATTAGATATGGATCCACACTTAACACAATATACCAAGATAAATTCAAAATGGGTCCATGATTTAGGCATAAAGAATGAAATCATAAACAGATTAGAGGAACAGAGGATAGTCTACCTCTCAGACCTGTGGAGGAGGAAGGAATTTATGACCAGAGGAGAACTAGAGATCATTATTGATCACAAAATAGAATATTTTGATTACATCAAACTAAAAAGTTTCTGTACAAATAATACTAATGCAAACAAGATTAGAAGGAAAGCAACAAATTGGGAAAATATTTTTAAAAGCAAAGGTTCTGACAAAGGTCTCATTTCCAAAATATATAGAGAACTGACCCTAATTTATAAGAAACCGAACCATTCTCCAATTGATAAATGGTCAAAGGATATGAACAGACAATTCTCAGAGGAAGAAATTGAAACTATATCCACTCACATGAAAGAGTGTTCCAAATCACTACTGATCAGAGAAATGCAAATTAAGCCAACTCTGAGATATCACTACACACCTGTCAGATTGGCTAAGATGACAGGAACAAATAATGATGAATGTTGAAGGGGATGTGGGGAAACTGGGACACTAATACATTTCTAGTGGAGTTGTGAAAGAATCCAGCCATTCTGGAGAGCAATTTGGAACTATGCCCAAAAAGTTATCAAACTGTGCATACCCTTTGACCCAGCAGTGCTACTAGTGGGCTTATATCCCAAAGAAATACTAAAGAGCGGAAAGAGACCTATATGTGCCAAAATGTTTGTGGCAGCTCTTTTTGTTGTAGCTAGAAACTGGAAGATGAATGGATGTCCATCAGTTGGAGAATGGTTGGGTAAATTATGGTATATGAAGGTTATGGAATATTATTTCTCGGTAAGAAATGACCAGCAGGAGGAATACAGAGAGGCTTGGAGAGACTTACATCAACTGATGCTGAGTGAAATGAGCAGAACCAGAAGATCACTGTACACTTCAACAACAATACTGTATGAGGATATATTCTGATGGTAGTGGAAATCTTCAACATAAAGAAGAGCCAACTCACTTCCAGTTGATCAATGATGGACAGAGGTAGCTACACCCAGAGAAGAAACACTGGGATGTGAATGTAAATTGTTAGCACTAATATCTGTCTGCCCAGGTTACATGTACCTTTGGAATCTAATGCTTATTGTGCAACAAGAAAATGGTATTTACACACATGTATTGTATCTAGGTTATATTGTAACACATGTAAAATGTATGGGATTGCCTGTCATCAGGGGGAGGGAGTGGATGGAGGGGGGGATAATTTCGAAAAATGAATAATAAAAAATAATATAAATTCCATAGATGAACAGTTCAGGAAATAGAAACTTTAAATAACCCCATCTTACAAAAAGACTTTAAAAAGCCATTAAGAAACTATCTAGAAAAAAATCCCTAGGTATCAGTTAGGTTCATGAATAAATTTTATCAAACATTTTTTAAACAATTATTTCTAGTACTTCATAAACTATTTGGGAAAAGAGGTAAAGATACAAAACCACAAAACTCTTTATTACATGTGATTCTTATTGCATCATGATATGAAAAGAATGCATTTACTACTATCCCCAATTAAATACCAAATTTGAACTTCTAAAAATAAAAGGGGAGATTAATAAAATAGAAAGTAAGAAATCTATTGAATTAATAAATAAAACTAAGAGTTGATTTTATAAAAAAAACCAAAATAGATAAGCCATTAAATAATTTGATTAGAAAAAGGAAAGAGGAAAATCAAATTGTTAGTCTCAAAAAATGAAGAGAGAATTTTCTACCAATGAAGAGGAAATTGGAGCAATAATTAGGAGTATTTTGCCCAACTTTATATCAATAAATTTTATTCTAAGTGAAATGGATAAATACCTATAAACATATAGTTTGCCCAGATTAACAGAAGATGAAATAAACTATGTAAATAATCCCATTTTAGAAAAAGAAATGAACAATCTATTAATCAACTACCTAAGAAAAAAATCTCCAGGGCCAGATAGATTTACATGTGAATGCTACCAAATATTAAAAGATTAATTAACTCAAATACTATGCAAAGTTTTTTGTTTGTTTGTTTGTTTGTTTTTTTAATAGGGAAAGAAGGACTCCTACCAAATCCCTTTTATGACATGGTACTGATATCTAAACTAGGTAAAATAAAAACAGGGAAATAAAATTATAGATCAATTCCCCTAATGAATATTGACACAAAAATTTTAAATAAAATATTAGCAACGAGATTACAGAAAATCATCTTCAGGAGAAAACACTATGACCAAGTAGGAGTTATACCAAGAATGCAGAGCTGGTTCAATATTAGGAAAACTATTAGCATAATTAATTATATCAATAACCAAACTAACAAAAACTATATGATTATCTCAATAGATGAAGAAAAAAATTTGATAAAATCCAACACCCATTCCTATTAAAAATATTAGAGCTTATAGGAATAAATGGACTTTTCCTTAAAATTATCAGTAACCATCAGCAAGCATCATATGTAATGGGGACAAAGTAGAACCATTCCCAGTAAGATAAGGAGTAAAACAAGATTGTCCACTATCATCATTACTATTCAATATTGTATTAGAAGTGTTAGCTTTGGCAATAAGAGAAGAATAGTTTATAATACAAGCTATTCCCCAATAGATAAATGCTCAAAGTGTATGAACAAGCAGTTTTCAAGTGAAAAAATAAAAGCTTTCAGTAGGCATATGATAGAGTGTTCTAAATCACTTTTGATTAGATAAATGCAAATTAAAATAACTGACATACCACTTCTCATCCATCAGATTGGCCAATATGACAAAAAAAAAAAAGGAAAATGATAAATTTTGAGAGGATGTGGAAAAATCGAGATACTAATGTACTGTTGGTGGCATTGTGAACTGGTCCAACCATTCTGGAGAATAGTTTGAAACTATGTCCAAAAAGCAATCAATCTACCATCCTATGCATACCCTTTGACCCAGCCATTTGTAGCATGCCCTCCTGGCAGTTACAATTACTAGTCTGTCCTAGGCCCAACAGAGTACCTTTGACCACTGACCTTTGCAGTGGGAACTCTACCCAGCTCGCCTCCTCTGAGGCTTTCAAAGGTCTCTGGCCCCGATCTCTTGAATCTATAGTTTAATAACTGGTAGTACGCTCAAGAACAGCCACATGTAATCTTAAAAGCATTTATTATACCTACTCACATAATGCCCTGACTGATGCCCTGACTTGTTGGTTCCTGAGTGAACACCCGAGTGAACTATGTCTGTATCCCAAAGAGATCATTAAGAAATAGAAAAGATCTATATATAATCATATATAATAGCCCTTTTATGGTGAATTGCAAATTGAGGGTTATGCCTATCACTTGGGAATAGCTGGACAAGTTAAGGTATATAAGTGTAATGGAATACAATTGTGCTAAAAGAAATAATGAATAGGAAGATTTCAGAAAAAGCCTGGAAAGACTTGTATGAACTGTTGCAAAGTGAAATGAGCAAAACCAGGAAAATTTTATATATACTATCAACAATATTTTTGACAGTATATAATATCACATATACTATCAACAATATTGTACAATGAATTAGCTCCTCTCAGCAGCACATGACATGATTCAAGAATCAAATACAAAGGACTTACAACAGAAAAATGCTATCTATAACCAGATAAAGAACTGATGATGGACTTGGAATACAGATTAAAACATTTTAGTTACTTTATTCTTTCTCATGTTTTTTCTTTTCCTTTTTATCTGTTTCTTCCTTTACAAGTATTACAGAAATGCATTTTACATGATAGCACACATATAAACTTGTCAAATTGTCTACCATCTTGGGGAGGGAAAGAAAAAATTTGGAACTCAAAATCTTGTAAAAAATGAATGCTAAAATGGAGAAGAAAATAAAGTACTATTAGAAATGTTATTAAGTCTTTTATGAATTGTTATTATGTGGTAATAAGGTTAGGCAGGCCCTAGTTCAATTTGTGATAATGTCCTGGATCCAGCACAATTTATTGGTCCTGGTAGTTGGGATATTATGAGGACTATGCATAGTGTAAGGAATTTTTCTTCTGTCAAAACATTTGTCACAGCCAGCTTCTGATATGTAATTCTAGCTGCCAGGTCAAGTCTTGCAAACATGTCAGATGCTAAATTTTTGTTGACTATAGTAATGTGTTGGTCAGTTTCTCGCATTGCCTTGCAGAATCAAACTTGATCATTGCAGGCTTCTTAAAGATTATTTATTGGTAATTTCTAGTGAGGGTGACCTGAGACATCATAAATCTCTCTGTTAGCATAAGCACCAGGACTGAGTGAATTATCCCTTAAGAGCCTTTATTTGGGGATCAGTCAAACAGTGAAAGCACCTATATTGTATTTTATTGGGAATCATCAAAAGACACAGGAATCAAGGACACTTGATAAAAAAAAAAAACAGATTCAAGACCAAGTACTGTTACTGTCAGGTCCAGAGAGATAAAACAAGTTGCTTACCATCTCTGAGGGAGGCAGTGGCCAAGCTGGGATTCAGTGACTCTGGATTCTCACTCAACCCAGTCTTCTTTCCAGTAAACCCTGTTTAGCAAAGAGGTGTGAGCCAGTCAGAGGGTGTCCTTACTGTCCAAGAACTTCATGATTAAATGCATATATATATATATATATATATATATATATATATATATATATATGTCACTCCACCATAATTCCATCACTTCATTCCCTACCTCCACTCAAACTATCATCACGGCCTATTAATTTCACCTCTGCATCACCTCTAGAAGGTATCCCTTTCTTTCTCCTGAGATTGCCACCATTCTAGTGTAGGGTGGTATTACCTTGTACCTCCACTATTGCAATAGCTTGCTGATGGGTCTACCTACTTCAAGGCTTTTCCCATTGCAAACCAGCCTGCAATTCAAAGTGATCCTCAAAAAGTGCAAGTCCAACTATGTCATTTCCCTCTCCATGCTCAATAAATTTCAATGGCTCCCCATTTGCCTCCAGGATCAAATGCAAAATGTTCTGTTTGGCTTTCAAATCATTTAATAACATTATTTGATTTTTTTTCAACTGTATCTAATTCCCAGTGACCCCATTGGATGAATGAAGAAGAGCCTTCATTGTTCCAAACCCAATCACCTAGCTACGTAGCTCCCTTCATAATTTAACTCCCTCCTAGCTTCCAATCTTCTTCGAGCTTCCTTAGTCCCTGAAACATAATCTTTGATTCAGTGATAATGATCTTCTGGCCTTTTAACAAACAAGACACTCCATCTCTGAGCTCTGGACATTTGTTTCTGACTGTTTCCGCTGACTAGAATTCAAATCTCTTTTACATCAATTACTGACTTCCCTGGCTTCCTTTAAATCCCAAATTGAATCTCACCTTCTATAGGAAGACTGTCCCAAACCCTCCTGATTCTAGTGCCTTCTCTCTTTTCATCATTTCCTATTTATCCTATACATAGCTTATTTGTGCATACTTGTTTGCATGTTATCTCCTGCATTAGGTTGTGAGCTCCTTGAGGGCAAAGATTGTCACAAGTCAGTTAACCTCTCAAGCAACTCTTGAGGACTCTTAAGTTGCAAACAAAGTACCAATGTGCATTTGGTAGAGGCAATCTCCAAAATAGGTATTCCATCATTCTAACAAAAATCACAAGTCACAATCCTTTAAAAAATGCATTGTCAAAAACTATGCATGTAGAATAAAGCCTGTACAAATAATAATATACAGATTCTCCTGATAAAATTAGTCAGAGATAAGGAAGACAGGGTTAGATAAAGGTGGATGGGGAGTAGAATCAAATTAGCTATCATGTCAGAGTCAATGTCTCTGAATTTTAAAGGCTCTAAATATGAGTGAAGATTAATGTTGATTCCCAAGTCTCTAGGGAGTTCTAACATCTTGCCACCTTTTAATTTCACAATAGCCATCATTCCCCTCCAGAAATAATATTCTTTTCAAGCATATATTTATTTTTTAATTAAAATTCACTTAATTTTGAGACTATAGAGATAATTGGCAACACAGGGTGAATCACAGAGCCAGGGAATGAAATCACAAAAGGAGAGGTGCATGATAAGCTATTTTTAATATGTCTTTTTAATTGAAAGAATGCTTTCTACCTTCAAATGTCTGCCAATTAAGTTAGCCTTGCTACAATGCTAGGATTCTCTATGGCAAGTTGAATTAATTACCCTTTGGGGAAAATTCTATGACTTAATAATTTCCATAGTTGTTCCTAGTCAATCTCATATACTCACTTGCTCTCATAGAAGTTTCCAATAACTCTTGAGTCTCATTAATGCCCCATAGGTACTCTTTTTTTCTGAAAAGAGGATACCTGGGGCTCAGCCCTGTGCCATTCAGTGACAGGATTGCCCTCATCACTCCCAACCTGCTCATATTGCCAGATAGAAAGATATCAGAACCCTGAGCTGCACTCATTCTCAAGAGTTGAAACCTATCTCTACCTAATCTGGTCTTTGTATAGTACAAAAAATAAAGACTCATTAAGGAGGAAAATTCAATGCCCTGTGGAATTACCCCCAGTCTACCAACAAAAACTACCAGGGATAAATCCTGTCCACAAACCATCTTTGCTGACTTTCAATCCTGCTATATTTTCTTTCCCTTTCTCCCACTAATCATTCCAAGCACAACATGAATACTCTGCTGACATTTTCTTTCTTGTACATTCAAACTCCCCTCTTGATATACTTTTGGGGACTTTATACACAAATACACAGAGACCAGATCTCGTTGATTATTCCAAACAACTAGAATAGCTGCCTAGATATTCTTTCATAACCAGGATGGTAATTAATGTTTGAGAGACTCTGCCTCTTCACACAACTGTCTAGCTTCCTCCATTTTTTTTTCTTTAGCCCACAGACAAAAAGGAAGGCAATAAATCTTACAATCAAATGTAACATATATTTACTTCCCCATCTCCATAGCCCACATTAGACTTGTTAAATTGGGATAGTTCAGTTCCTGGATCTATAAGGAAAGTGGTCAGGAAAGTGAGTAAGGGAAAGTTATTACTCCAAAATGCTCAACTAAAGAGCAAAAGGGGGAAAATGTCTCCTGCTCAAAAATTAAGTACTTTTTTTTGGCATTTCTCTACCTGCTGATTACTGTAAATGTAGTAGTAGGTTACTATAATCAATGATTCTGATAATAAGAATAGCCTTCCATATTAACTCATTTTATCCTCATAAAACTCGAAGATAGGTGCTATCACTGTCCCCTTTTATAAATGAAGAAACTGAGACACAGAGAGGTTAAATGACTTATTCAGAACCAAAACACTGATAAGAATCTAAACAGAATTTTTACCCAGGACTTACTGTCAAGGGTAGTGAAATCCCAGAACTATTTCCTAATTAACCCCATCAAGCAAGATAGAGGTTAAATAACATTTGCAGGGTCACACAGAGATAATTTCTATTCAAATAACTGTGTCAGATCTATTATAAAAACTTTAATATGTTATGATACATTATTTTACTCTAACCCCCTATACAGTGTTTCAACAAATGCTAGGACTTAATAACTAGTTTTGAATTATCAAAATCTCTCAGGCAATTCATTTATTTTATTTTCTTTGAGAGATTCATTATTTAGTATAGGATTGCTTAATCCTCATTTAAGTTTGTATCATTTGTTTATATATCCTTTTATTATTCTTAATTTTATTGCTAAATCTATAACATGTATTTAATATTCCTTCCCTTCTGGATTTGTTTATGAATTCTTTTTATCCTCACATCATGATTTTTTTGTTCAGGTACTATGTGATCCTGAAACATAAATATATTCTTTGTGATGCCTATGTAATAAGACCAGAAGTCTACCAAATCAAATTTTTCCATTTCCTACAGATTTGTTTTTCTTCTTTTATCTTTGTTGAATTCTAAATTTGTTGAATTCTAAAAGAGAAAAATTAAACATCTTGTGCAATTGTTACCTTGCTAAGTACATAGTTTTACATTATATTTTCATTTAAATCCTTAGATACTATGTCCTTTAGTCATTTAATATTAATAATGGATTTTTTGAAAGGAAGTCTGGTATAGTAAATAAAGGAATGATCTTGATAGCTGGATAGATCCAAGTACAAATCCTACAAATGATGTATTCTATTATGACCAAAGTGATGCAACAGATAGGAATCTTAATGTTTTATTCTTCTTGAAATAAAATTTTAATGTGATTTAATTAGACATTTCAAAAGGTGATTTTGCCCAATGTATCTGGAAAAAACAAGCATTTTTTTTTACATTTTTTCAATTATATGTATAAACAATTTTAAACATTTGATTTTTAATTTTGTGTTCCAAATCCTTTTCCTTCTTCCCTTCCTTACCCCATTATTTAAAAGGCAATCAATTTTATATAGACTACACATGGAGTCATGTAAAACATTTTTCCATGTTAGCCATCATGCATAAGAAAACAGAAAAAGAAGGGAGAGAAGGACAAAGAAGAGAAAAAGGGAGAATTTAAAAAATATACCTCAATCTACATTCAAAAACCAACAGTTTTTTCTCTGGAAATGGATATAATTATAAGTTATTATAAGTCATTATAATATTATTATAAGTCATTATAATATAACATTATATAGTCATTATAAGTTCTTCAATATTGTCTTGGATCATTGTATTGCTGGGAATAGCTAAGTTATTCACAATCAATCCTCATATATTGCTGCTACTGTGTGCAATGTTCTTTCTCATTTCACTTCAGTGAAGTTTTTCTAGATATTTTTTAAACCTTCCCCCTCATCATTCCTTTATAGCATAGTAGTATTCTATAACAATCATAAACCACAACTCAGCTATTTCCCAGTTAGTGAATGTAACCCTCAATTTCCAATTATTTGCCACTACAAAAAGAGCTATTATGATTATTTTTGTACATAGAGGTCCTTTTCCTTTTTTCAATCTCTTTGGGATACAAGCCTAACAGAGGTATTGTTAATCAGAGGGCATGCACAGACTGACAGCCCTTTGGAAGTAGTTCCAAATTGCTTTTGAGAATGGTTGGATCAGTTCACAATTCCATCAAGAATACATGCTGCTAAAAAAAAATAAAAATAAATAAAAATAAAAAGAACAGATGCTGTTGTTACTGCCATAGTCATCATTGCCATTTAGTCATTTGTCAATTATATTTGACTCTTTGTGATCCCATTTGGGGTTTTCTTGGCAGAGATCCTGAACTGGTTTGTCTGAGACAAACAGGGTTGGGTGAGTTGTCCAAAGTCACATAGCTGAGGGCATATTTTAACTTACAAAGATGAATTTTCCTAGTTCTGGGTCTGGAACTCTATCCTGTTGTCATTGAGCTGCCAATAATGCATCAGTGTCCCAATTTTTCCACATCCTTTCCACCATTTGTCATTTTCCTTATCTATAAACTTTGCCATCTTATAGGTATGAAGTAGAACCTCAGAGTTGTTTGAATTTGTATTTCTCTAATCAATAGAGATGTAGAGCACTTTTTCATGTAACTGTAGACTATCTAGTCGATATCTATTAGACAATATTCTAAAACTGCCTGTTTATATCCTATGACCATTTGTCAATTGGGGAATAACTTTTATTCTTATAAATTTGACTTGGTCCTTGAAAGTTGGAGTCATATTAAGAGAAGATCAAGAGAATCAAGAGATTAAGAGAAACTTGATCTAATTTTTTTCTCAATGTTCTGTTTTCCTTTTAATGTAGACTATATTGGTTTTGTTTGTGCATTTTAAAAATTAAAGTATTAAAATTATTTGTTTTATATTCTATAATATTCTTTATTTCTTATTAGGTCATAGGTTCTTCCCTTACCTATTAATTCTGATATGATCCACCATGCTTCCTTAATTTGCTGATAATATCACTCTTCATGTCTAAATCATGAACCCATATTGCTAATCTTTGTATATATTGTGACGTGTTAGGTGATGCTTAGTTTTTGCCATTCTGCTTTCTAATTCTCCCAGCAATTTTTGTCAGTGAATTTTTATCCCAAAATTTTAGATCTTTGGATTTGTCAAACACTAGCTTACTAGATCATTTACTACTATCTATTCCATTAAGATATCACTCCATTTTAGGCAGGATAAGATTCTTTTGATGATTACTACATTGTAATTCAGTTTAACATGAGGCCTTCCTTCATTTTTTTTTAAGTGATGCCCTTGATATTCTTGAACTTTGTATTTCCAGATGAATTTTATTATTTTTCTAGGTTTATAAAATAATATTTGATGGTTTGATTAATAGAGCACTTAATAAGTAAATTAATTTAGGTAGAATTATAATTTTTATTATATTGTGGGTTGGCCCAACCATGAACAATTGATATTTCTCCAATTATTTAGATTTCCTTTATTTAATGGAAAAGTGTGATGTTCTCTTCTCTAAATTGTAATGTTCTTTGAGAGCAGATATCTTGGGAAGCTTCTGGAGGCAGCCTTAGGTTCAGTTCAATTTAATCACTCCAAATGCAGCCAGGAGTTAAAGTCCAGATCCTTTATTTTCTATTTCCGAAATCTTCTCTCCTTCACTTGGGGTTCAGCTAGTTTTCTGTAGGCCTTCCTCTCTTCTTGGCTCCCGAGAGCTCTTTCCCGAATGTCTCCAGCCAGCACAAAGATGGAAGTTGGAATGAATCTTGACTCTGCCTCTGAGAGTGGGATTGTGGGTTTCTGTAGGCTTGTAAATCTCTGGAAGTCAATCCTAGTTGTGAATCTCCCAAAATCCCTCATCAGACATTTCCTTTCCTCCTTATATATGGTCTCTAAAGATGTGAAGTCTAATGTGTGAACCAATGAGTGAACTCCTTTAAAGGTATGAACTTTAAAGGTGTGAACTAAGCATTACTTAGATTAATCATACTGAACCATGCTAAATTAGATAACTATTTTCTCTATTCATTCCACTGACTTAGCACATTGTAAGAATCCTAACAGAAAAGTATTTTTATTGTGTTCATATAGTTTTGGGGTTTTTTAGAATGCCATGTATTTTATATCATCCTCAATTATTTTAAATAGAATTTTAATTTCTATCTCTTAATGATGAACTTGACTGGTAATATGTAGAAATAAATGCTAATGATTTATTCAGATTTGTTTTTGTAAATATTTATTCACTTCACTTAGATCATCAGATTTATTGGCATACAATTGAGCATAATGGCTCTGAATTATTGATTTAATTTCCTTTTAATTGGTGTTAAGTTAATTTTCATTTTAAAGCAGAGCCATGATAACTCACATTTCTAGTAACAGTAATTAGGATTCTCTGATAAGATACAACAGGCACTGACTTTTCCAGTAAAGAAAATGTTTGGAATTCTCCAAACCCTGCTCTCAGAATCATCTCCCCAACCCAGTTAACAGGATTCCCCAAATTGGAGCCCAATTGTTTAGGATGTAGTTGCAGGGGCTGTATTCTTTGACCAATTGGTTTCATCTAAAGTGAACTCAGTAAAAGATGTTCATGTCAAGCTATAAGTCAAGATACAATTCCGCTATATCCTTTTTCTGATTTTTCTAGTTACAGAAATTTTCATAGCTTCAAATAATTAAAGTCCCTATGTCCATCATGTTTTTAGACTACAAAACACAATAGTTACTCTGAAGCTACAGACTGGGTTTAATAGTATTCTCCCTAGATTGCACTACCACAGTTCTCTTTCATTCCTTGTCCAAGTCCTGCTGGACTTGGAATCACAAGATATCCAGATTCACATCCTATTTCCAACACTTACTACCTGTGTGACCATAGATAATTCACTTAACCCTTTTAAGCCCCACTTGTCCCATATGTAAAATGGGGATAATAATACCTGTTATATTTCCCAGGGTTAGAGAGATGATTAAATAACACAATGTATGTAAAACATCATAACCAAGAAAGTACTGTAAAATATCACCCACTAGTCACAAATCAAAGAAACATCTCTTTTTGATTCACAAGAACAGATTTGTAAATCAGTATTATCATTTTAAGCTTATACATATTATATTGGTACCAATCAATTCAAAGAGAAAATTGAGCTCTCTCCTAAGTCCTATGGTCATTAAAAATCTAACTAGGATAGGAAAATCTGGGTTTTTCCACAGGTTGCCAAAATTTAGAGGATATTAAGGAGTTGCAGTCTTTTAAATGAGTTTCAAATAAGAATGTTTATGTGTGTATATATATATACATATATGTATATATACATACATGTATGTATATATAAACATATATATGTATGTGTTTGTGTATGAACATATACACATACATTATATATATAACATGCATGGATGCATACACATACGTGTGTGTGTTTGTATAAATAAAAGTAGAAAACTAGCATATGATTTCACTCCCTCCTCATGAGAGTTCTTGTAGACCACCTGCCACTAAAATGGAAAGAATTTCAGAAACAGCACTTACTCTAAAGTCAGAGCTCTTGGATTCAAATCCCACTTTGATGTTTACTCTGTGACTTGGGCACATTATCTCACTTTCTTAGACTTCAGCTTTTTCATTGTAAGATGAGGTTTAAGAGACTAAATGGATTCTTATGTCTCCTCCAGTTTCATATACATGTGCCCTGAACCCTATTCCTTCCCCTAGGAGTAGCTTCTCTGACACTGTGTTGAAGTCTGAGGTCTTTGTTTCCCTTGACATGGGCTAATGTTCTAGATCTCTCCCAAGAAGCCTTCTATCTTGAATGCCAAGGTTTTGTCATGGGATTTCTTTTCTGAAAACTGACTTCATCTCAGAGAGTTGATTTGAGGTCTCTTTTTGAGTTGCTTACCAAAAGCCATTCTAGTACCTTCTCTTCTGATAATGTGCTATGCATTGTGAAGAATACAAGAAAAACGTATGACTCAGAGAAACAATGAAGGCTCTTACAAACTCATTAAGAAGACAAGATAGATTCATAAAAAATAATTAAGTAAACAATATTTCAGCATATAATCAGGAGGCTAGATAATCAGTTAAATGTTATAAGGATGAAAAGAAAGAAATGAAGGTGAATTAACCTAGAGCTAAATAAAGATCCATAAAGAAGACAAGGTTTGATTGAGTTCGAAAGGATAAGTCACAGATCTTTGGAGAGAAAAAATAGGAAAGTTTCCAAGTGAAGGAACCAGCAGGAACAATGACCTGCTGTTGGGAAGACATTGTTCCCCAAAGATTGCTCTTTTCCAAGGAATAGTCAACAGAGTTTGCCTGACTCAGTTGAAATTATGCTTTGGTCTCAATCATGAACCAAGATTCTGGGGAGAGTGAGGAAGCTTGTCCAGCTGCAGTAGAGATGTGAAGGGAGGCAAGTGGATAAATTGAGAGGGAAGGCAAAATTGAAAAGGTAGAACATAGTCCTTTGGGATAGATACTACCAGATTCTATAGTAATTAGGATCATAAATCTAGAGATTATCCAGTTCAATCTCTTCATCTTGCAAAGAAGGAAAATGAAGCTCAGGGAGGTTAAGTGACTTTTGACTTTCCAAAAGCCACACAGGCATTAAAACTCAAACTTGGCATTTGAACTCAAGTCTTCTGTCTCTAGAGCTACTGCTTTTTCCTCTGTGCTATCTAGTTTTAATTCAGTTTTCTCACTTTGAGCAGCTACAAAGAGCTCTAGAAGTCCAAGCCCAGTTCCTTCTTCCCTTTGCTCTTCCCCTTTGTCTATTATCAAATAAGGTAACATGTCAAAAGGACTCTGTGTCAGGGTGATAGCATATTCTGTGGCCCTTAGTTCTGGAGAGGCTTTA
The DNA here is from genome assembly GCF_048593235.1 of Sminthopsis crassicaudata. Taxonomy (NCBI): domain Eukaryota; kingdom Metazoa; phylum Chordata; class Mammalia; order Dasyuromorphia; family Dasyuridae; genus Sminthopsis; species Sminthopsis crassicaudata. The sequence goes on along the minus strand of NC_133617.1, from coordinate 739,774,148 downwards.
TATTATGCATTTAAAAACATTATTCTGAGAAGAGGTCCATAGTCTTCACCAGAGTATTTGCCAGAGGGCTTTCTCTCCCTCCCTATCACACACACAGAGGGGGGGGAGGGAAAGAGAGGGGAGAGAGAGAGAGAGAGAGAGAGAGAGAGAGAGAGAGAGAGAGAGAGAGAGAGAGAGAGAGAGAGAGAGAAGGAGGGAGGAAGGGAGGAAGGGAGGAAGGGAGGAAGGGAGAGAGAGAGAGAGAGAGAGAGAGAGAGAGAGAGAGAGAGAGAGAGAGAGAGAGAGAGAGAGAGAGAGAGAGAGAGAGAGAGAGAGAGAGAGAGAGAAGTGAATTAAGAATCCATAGTTTAGGGATAGCTCAATTAGTAAACTCCCTCAGCCCCAGGCAGTTCCCCTGTACATTGCAACTTAGAGTCGTAGAGAATAGTCTGGGGGCCATGGAGAATTTCAATAACATTTTTAAGGTTACACATCCAGTACACATCAGAGGTGAGCTTTGAACCCAGGACTTTTTCATATTGGTGGCAATGCTCCATCCACTATACTATATGGCTTTTCCTAAAGAAATCCTTCAAAAATGGAGTGGCTACTTTAGTTACTGGTTCTCCCTCATGAAAGGTAGATTCTCATTCACCTGAACTAGGCAGCTACTGAGATCTCTCCCAGCTCAAAGCTTTTGAAAAGAGCCTAAATGCTTGTTGAATGAGTGAGTTTTGTGATTCTATAAAATTATTGCAAATTGCAAACTAATGGGGCCCATAGTAATGAGGTTTTGCTCTCAATTCTGAGACACACAGACACACATAAGCCTAATGAGATTGCCCCAGAACCAGGCAGCTTAATCTCCTGTGGAGCCCAGGTGAGTGACCTTCTTAACTGGAGACACTTAAGTCTTGAATAATGAGTCCTGGTGTGTGTCCAGATTTTTAAAAGTGGCAAGTTCCTTTATGGTCGTCACATCTTTTAGAAATAAAGAAAAGAGGGGCAGCTAGGTGGCACAGTGGATAGAGCACCAGCCCTGAATTCAGGAGCACCAGAGTTCAAATCTGGTCTCAGACTTAACACTTCCTAGCTGTGTGACCCTGGGGAAAGTCACTAAACCCCAGCCTCAGGAAAAAAGAAAGAAAGAAGGAGAAAGAAAGAAAGAAAGAAAGAAAGAAAGAAAGAAAGAAAGAAAGAAAGAAAGAAAGAAAGAAAGAAAGAAAGAAAGAAAGAAAGAAAGAAAGAAAGAAAGAAAGAAAGAAAGAAAGAAAGAAAGAAAGAAAGAAAGAAAGAAAGAAAGAAAGAAAGAAAGAAAGAAAGAAAGAAAGAAAGAAAGAAAGAAAGAAAGAAAGAAAGAAAGAAAGAAAGAAAGAAAGAAAGAAAGAAAGAAAGAAAGAAAGAAAGAAAGAAAGAAAGAAAGAAAGAAGGAAAGAAAGAAAGAAAGAAAGAAAGAAAGAAAGAAAGAAAGAAAGAAAGAAAGAAAGAAAGAAAGAAAGAAAGAAAGAAAGAAAGAAAGAAAGAAAGAAAGAAAGAAAGAAAGAAAGAAAGAAAGAAAGAAAGAAAGAAAGAAAGAAAGAAAGGAAGAAGAAAGAAAGAAAGAAGAAAGAAGAAAGAAAGAAAGAAAGAAAGAAAGAAAGAAAGAAAGAAAGAAAGAAAGAAAGAAAGAAAGAAAGAAAGAAAGAAAGAAAGAAAGAAAGAAAGATGTAATTACTCTGAAATTAGAGGAACTAGATTACTGTCTTGCTTTGCATGTTTGCCACTCATGTAGCCTGAACAAGTCAATTAATTTCCCTGGATCTCAGTTTCCTCATCTGTAAATCAAGGAGTTTCAGCTAGTTTGCCTCTCAGATCTTTCCTGGCTGTAGATCCATGATCTCATGATTTAACTTATAATATGAAGTAGTTGGACAAAATGGTCTCTGGATTGCTTTCTACATCTAGATTATGATCCTATGCATGACCCAAAGTAAGTCACTTAACTTGACAGATTTCAGATTCCTCATCTACAAAATGAAGGTTTGGGACGAGAGGTCCCTTCTGTCTCTAGTTCTTAAATCCTGTGCTTGTAGGGCCCAGGAAGGCCATTTGAGAAAAGTAAACTTCACTTCTCCTCTTTGTTCAGACCATCATAAAGCAAAAGTTACAGAAACAGTTTTTCCTAGACAATGTCTCAAGGAACAAAGGTGACACACATCAAGACCTTGCTTAATGGAGGTGACAGTGGGAAGAAATTTATTCATTTTTATGAAGTAAAAGCAAGAACAGATTGTAAAAAATGCTCTTTTTCCAAGTGAAAGCTACCTTTGGCAGAAATGGGTGTGTTTATTATGGGAAAACTTCCAGAGACAGAACAAATCTCAGCAGGTTTCTCTGCAAAAGAAAGTCACTTCTGAGGACGTTCCAAAAAATGGTAGAAAGTTTTATTGAGTAAAACAAGGGAGAAAAATAGGACTTCCTGAGCCATTAATCCAATGAGAAAAGGAAAAAAATGTGTTAGCTCACCATATCTCCTAAAATGTCCTTATTCTTACATTCAGAGATTTAAAGCTAAAAGGATCATGAGAAGTCATCCAATTCAACTGCCTCATTTAGAAAATGAGGAAACAAAGCCAAGAGTGGTTGAATCCAATTGGTTTTCTCTTTGTTCCTCCCAAATGAGAAGCCATTGCTTGTGTTTATAGTGAATAGCTACCATTTGCTCTTCCTCTACATCACAGAAGCAAAGGAGACTGAGAATAAGCAGTTGGGTAGGAGGAGAATCTGAAGGGAGCAGTGTCACGAAAACCTAGAGAGAAGAGTACATAAATGATTTGCCCAGTATCAGGGAGCCAATGTGTGCCATCTCTAGCCACCATAATGGTGGTATAAAACAAAAAGCTGGCAGTACTCAGGGGCCCAAACCAAATTAAAATGGTACTAGGAAATATTTGACAAAATAAATAAAAATAAAATAAAGCATAGGTGATGTTCATATGTGGTTTTCAAAGTTAATATATATAGTTATCAGTGATTTTTCTATGAGTTAATGGCTCCCTTTTCTATTAGAGGTTGACACCACTACACTATACTACTTTGTTGTTCAATTGTTTCATTCATGTCTGATTCTTTGTGATCCCAATTGGGATTTTCTTGGAAAAGATACTGGAACTGTTTAGCATTTCCTTCTCCAGCTCATTTTACAGATGAGGAAACTGAGGCAAATAGGTTTGAGTGACTTGCTTGGGTCACACAGCTATTAAGACTGTGTGACAAGATTTGTGGTCTTGTCTTCCCTATTTCATATCCAGCTGCCTTTACATTTATAATCTACAGTAACTCAGAGGAGACAATACACAAAAAGAGGAAAACAATATTAAAACTGACGTCTTCATGTCTCTACACAAATATGTGGGTTGTAAAATGACAAATAATAACAGGCTGTTCCTCATGCTTGGAATGTACTCTCTCTTTATCTCCTACTCTCAGAGGGCAAGTTTCCTTAGAAACTCAGCTCAGTTCCACATCCTCCAGGAGGGCCTTTCTGATACATCCAGCTGCTAGTGCACCTTCCCAATTATCCTAGATTTAGGTATTCTTAAAATATTTCCTGCATATGTTTTCTTGCATATTGAATATTGTCTCCTTAAGGGAACATGTCTCATGAGGGAAAAACCTACTTCTTTTTGGTTTCCATATTCCTGATGCCTACCAAGGTGCCTCACACATAATGGGAAAGTCATAAATATCTTTTATGATCCTATATATGAAAGCCTTGAATGCCAGAAATTTGCCAGAAATTGATTGAATTATAAAAGATAGGTAGGATTGAGTAAATTTCAAAGAATTTAGATTAAGAATTTGGAAGGAAGGAAGGAAGGAAGGGAGGGAGGAAGGAAGGGAGGAAGGAAGGAAGGAAGGAAGGAAGGAAGGAAGGAAGGAAGGAAGGAAGGAAGGAAGGAAGGAAGGAAGGAAGGAAGGAAGGAAGGAAGGAAAGGAAAGACAGAGGGGAGGAGAGAGGGGGAGGGAGGGAGGAAATGGAAGAGATTAGGAGGGAGGAAGGAGGAAGGTAAAGAAAGAAGGAGAAAGGGAGAAGGGAAGATGATTTACAAAGAATTGGAGTCCAAGAAAAACGAGGAGATAGTAGATTGACATTTAACTGACTTACATGAATTCAAATCATCAGGCACAGGCAAATTCCATTCTAATGTATTGCCTGGCAGATGTGATTGTGGAGGTGTTGTCCGTAGTCTTGGAAAAATTATGGTGACTGGGAGAAGTATCCCAGTAACAGAGCTGAGTTGATGTCTTGATTTTCAGAGAGAGGAATAGCATGACAAATTCTTGGGAAAAATTCAAGAATATAGCAGATATTTTAAAATGTTGATTGATTGTAAGTACTTAGAAAGAGAAAGATTATCACAGAGAGCCCAAATGGTTTTATAAAGGTCATACCAGCCTACTGCCATTTCCTTTTGTGACAGATAGACAAGGAAAATGAGAAAGACATAATTTTCCCAACTTTCTGCTAGACATGTGGCAGAGGCACTCACTCACAGTGGATTTCCTTATTGAGGAATAGAAATGGGAAGGCTCTTGGGTGGATTCCAAGCTGATTGAATGAAGAAGCTTTATCAGTTATTTATACCTCAGTGGGAATGAGATCCTTAGAACCTTCCAGATGGGGATAGGGTAGATAATTTGACTGGACTGAGTGTTTGAGAGGAAGCAGAGACATCCAAGAGAAAATTATTTTAAAAATGGGAAGTTAGATGAACAAATGACAAAATATGTCTTTGTACCAAGAATGGTAATGGAACAGACACTGGCTCTAGAGTCAGAGATCTCAGTTCAAATCCTGCCTCTGATATTTATTGGGGATGTGACTTTTAAACTCTCATGATTTCAGTTTCCTATTTGTGAAATGATTTAATTGAAGCAAATAGTCTCCAAGATCCCTTCCAGCCCTGATTCTTCTATCTTCTTTACTGCCCACAATAACACAAAAATCCCTCAGGGATCCATAGTATTCCATGGAACAGCAAAACCATACATTTGTGGAAGAGTCCAACTCGGTAACTCTGCTTTCAAAATTACATCAGTAACTGGAGCATTCTAATAATAAAAGGATTCAAAAATTCTTCACTGGATAATAAATCATCAAGGTGTGGAATATGACAGGCATGGTAATTAGGGAAAAGATTTTAGTGAAGATTCATTTTGCACTCACCATTAAAATGTTGCTGAACATTCTTAATAGACATCCTCTTATTCAAACAAAGGGACTTGATTGCATTTATTTGAAAATTGGCACACCCACCCAGATCAGGGGGCCAATTAAAGAGCATTAATGAGTATGCATTTGGGTGCCTTAACACTGGACTGAACACAAAGACAGCTATCTAAAAAATATGCTGGCATCCCATTTCAGTCTAGTGTTTTTCAGAGGTAACAAAAGGCCCTGAACATTCTTAATCAAGCCTTATTAACGGTCACTAATTCAAGAAAACTAATGACTATGGTGAATCCAATCCAATAAACACACATTGAGTGACTGGTATATGTGTGCCCACTTATATGAGTGTGTAATCTAGCCTAGGGTAGAATGGATGTAGGAAGACAAGACAATAATATGAATTAGTGGAAAGAATGCAGTAGTTAAACTGTCAGGAACCACGCAAAAAGTATATTTTAGGGGTCTGATGTTCTAAGCCATAGCACTTAGCACAGTGCCTGTCACAAGGCAAACATTTAATCAATCAATCAATAAACATTTACTAAACACTTTCCATATACCAATGGGCAGTTATGGGGTGCAGTGGATAGAGTGCTGAAGTCAGAAAGATTCCTATTTTGGAGTTCAAATCTGACCTCATTCTCCTATAACCTGTGTAATCCTGGGAAAATCACTATATGCCTTAAATCCCCATCTATAAAATGCTCTAGGGAAGGAAGTGGCAGACCACTACAGTATTTTACATGAGCCCAGTTACATAGGTATAGGTATACAAATCAAACATTTGTTCTTGTAAAATATAATTTCATGCCCCCCACATTCAGTTATGAGACCCCATATGGTGTTTTGAGCCACAATTTAAGAGGCTGAAATAGAAGGACTTGAGAACATAATCATTGAATCAAGCCAGTATTTCATCAGGCCCAGAATGGTTTTTTTTGGTTTGTTTGTTTGGTTGGTTGGTTTTTTTTAAACATGAGGCAGTGATAGCAAGTATAATAACTAGCAACATTTAATCAACAATTCAAGTCTCCTCAAATTAATGAACATTTATTAAGTCCCTACTATTTTCCAGGCACTAGGAACTCATTATTCATTTATAGGACTACAAAGAAAGGTCAAAAATAGTCCCTTTTCTCAAGAAGTTCAAAGGCTAATAGGAGAGACAATATGCAAACAACCATATTGAGCTTTAAAAAATACCAAATGAAGTCTTGAAGAGTTGGACACTTGTGAAAATGACTGAACAATAGCATGTGTCAGGCCCTGGGCATATGGTTTAGCACAAAGCAAACTTGTAACCAATCAATCAATAAACATTTACTAAATACCTATTATGCACCAAGCACTGTGCTAAGCATTAGGGATACAAAGAGGCAAAAGGCAGAACCTACCTTCAAGAAGGTTCCAGTCTAATAGAGTAGACAACATGAAAGCAAATATATATATATATATATATATATATATATATTCAAGAAAACTAATTCATAAAAATTCATAAATATATTCATATATATACATATATGTATATATGTATATATATATATATATACATATATACATATATATAAAGCAGGCTACCTACAGGATAAATAGGAACTAATTAATGGAGGAAATTCATGAATAGGAACTGATTAATGGAGGAAAGGCACTAGAATCTTGTTGACTGCCCAATGACTAGACAATAGATTCTCCAGGAGCTTATCTTCCAAAGGGGGACTTATAATTGAATATTTTCTGGGGGGGCTCACTTGCTGTGTGACCCTGAGAAAACATTGTGACCTCTCAAAGACTCAGTTTACTCACTTGTAAAATCACCAATAATCCTAACATCCTTCCAAGCAAGGGCTTTATGAAGCTGCACTGACACATAGGGATGCAAAGTCTTCACCAACCTTATCACTCTTTATGTATCTGGTATATGTTCCTTCTTCACCTTTATCTCCTGGAATCCCTTGCTATTTTCAAAGCTCAGATCAAGGATGTGAATCCTCTTACTTGAGATTTTTCTGACCCCACCTCCCACCCCCAGGATTAGTGCATCTTTTCACCAAATAACTTTGCATTTAGTTTGCAAATATTTTATGAATACCCACAGAATAGAATTTCAGCTTTTTGAGGATATATATGTTTTCATTTTATTCCCCCATTAGTGTAGTGCCTGACACATAAACAAAGGCCTGTTGATTTCTTGAGTGATATATATTTTTATGCAGATATGTTGTCTCTCCCAAATACAAGGGAAGTTCCTCCATCACAGGGACTATTTCAGTTGTAATTAAGGAAAAATAAATTATTAAGTAAATATTTTAAAAAAACAAACCCTTTTAACACCTAACTCCCTCCTATCTTTCCATTCTTCTTATACTGTCTGTAAGAACATTTATTAATCTTTGTCTTTCTGACTTGAGGCTCAATGTTCTATCCCCTATCTAGCTGCCTCAACAAAGCTATATATAATTGTTTGCATATCATCTCTCCCATTAGCCTTTGAACTCCTTGAGAACAGGAACTATTTTTGACCTTTCTTTGTAGTCCCATAAATAATTTGTTTACACATGAGTTCATAGTGCCTGTCACATAATAGGTACTTAATAAATTGATTTGAGGAGACTTGAATTGCTGATTAAGTGATGTCAGCTATTATAATTGTTACCACTCCCTCATATTTAAAAAATTGTTTTGGGCCTGATAAAATACTGCCTTTGTATTTGGTATTATTGATATTGGTATTATTATGTTCTCAAATTTTATATATAAAATAGGTATACAATTACTCATAATAAATTATAATATGTATATGTGTATGTGTGTGTATATGTATATATATCCAGAGTCACATAGAAATTGCCTGAGCAAAAAGGGATTGTGTGTGGAAAAAAGATTAAGAAGCCCTAGCTTATATGATTTGACTGTTCTGTCCCAACTAAAGAGAGGGTAGCTAATATACGTTTTCATTTGGTTTTGGTAGATATGGAATGGGTTTCACTATCCAACTTCATTTTTACATGTGATAAAACTGACAAACAAATGGCTTCCTAAAATCACATAGGTGATAGATAGTACAGTTGAGGTTAGAACTCTGGTCCCCCCAGTTTCCAAAATTCAATGCATTTTCTGATGCACCAACTGTCTCTCAATGAATTTTATTCTCTCAATTATGTTTATGCAAATATTGTACCAAAGTTACTGCTCATTACCCTGAACTAAATTCAATGTTTGGTGTTTTTTTTTTCCTACAACAGATCTCAGGCAAGGGAATTTTGAGTTCCACATGAAATAAAATCAGAGATCTTGCCTCCCAATTCATCTGGGCATTTTCATGTGTTCTGCTTAATCAGCTTCTTCCTTGACAGAAAGGTATTTGTTACTCACCCTAACCCAGAATTAACTGAAAGGGAGAATCCTTCTTTGGCAAAACAATTAATTTTGTCCCTCAGGATGGTGCAGATCAGCAAGTATATAGGTAAATCCAAGCCCAGGTTTAGATTTCTTTATTCTATGTTAACCATTAGGGGACCCAAACTGATGTAGAGAGAGAGGGACAGAATGGATATTCAGATCCTGCTGAGAGAATTTCATTATATTATTGGAGGCACTGTTAACTCTGAGAACATCCAACACACTTGTGCTGAAATAGAAATGCAGAACCTTATTTCTCTCTGGGCCGATTGTGTGACAGATGCAGCTGGTCCAGGAGGGAACTTGGCTAACCCCAGGCTGCCAGGCAGAGATGCTGAGGTTTGGTTCTCAACAAACTATCCATTTCTCCATTGCTTTGTGTTTCCTCCTTCCAAGATATAATGATGACCTTCATCTGGATAGCTCTATGAAACAAGGGGGTTTGATAAATTATGTGTTGGACTTGGGAGGTTTGGTAAACTGTATGTTGGACTTGGGAGCAGGAAAATCTGAGTTCAAATCCTGGCTCAGACACTTCAGTATCCCCATGGTGGGGAGCAACCTTTCTAGACTGTTTTCTCATCTGTAAAATAAGAATATTAATAGGACCTACCTTCCAGGAAGGTTTTGAGGATGGAAGGAGATATTTGTAAAGCACATTGCAAATCTTAAAATACTTTGTACATGCTAGACAAAATAGAAATCATTTGGGGACTGCCATATTGATTTAAATCTGGTAGCTTTCTTCTCCTTTAAAGATTGTGCAAAGCTTGAAAATGACCTATAATCACATTCTTCAGAAAAATCCCAGAATTTGGAAAGAGCATAGAAACCATCTGATCCAGCCTGGACTGACCAAGAATCTTTTTTGCATCATACTCAACAAGTTCTTTTCAAGTCTTGCTTGAAGACTTTCAGTCAGTAAAAATGCATTATCTCCCCCAAAAAAAATTTTTTTTAATTTTTGGGCAGTTCCCATCATCATCAAGTTATTTTTTCCTCTCTAGCATTTAACTCTTGGCAACTCAAAATTTTATTCTTGATAACCTTCATAAGAGCACCATGGAATAGATTTAGGCAAAGAAATGACTTCACATTTCATTGAATCCAACATCCTCATATTCCTCATGAGGAAACTAAAGTAATTTGCCCAAAAGACAATGATGAAAAAAGTAATGATAAATATAAATATTTCAGTTGAGATCTTCAAACAAAAGATAGATAATCCTTTATCAAATGTATTATCCTGGTGATTTTTTAAAAGGCATAAACCAATTAGATAGTCAATGAGATTGTAAATATATATATATATATGTATATATAAAATAGATCATAAATTTAGAGCTAGATAAATAGATCATAATCTAGATCAAATAGATTATAAATTTAGAGATCATAAATTTCAGAGGCTATTAGGTCTAATATTCTTATTTTATAAATGACCTTTCTTTGATTTTCTTTGCTATATATGTCATCTATGTCACAACCTCTAACTCTGGGTATCTCCCCAGATTCTTCAGTGTTTCATTTTCTCCTTCTTTCTATATGTTTTTTTTATTATTGATTTCATCAAACTTCATAGTACCTCTATTCAAATGATTCCCCGAACTATATATCTAGCTCTAATCTCTGTCCTGAGAGATCCTACATCATCAAATTTCTATTGCACATTTCAATCTAAATGTCCCATAGTTATCTCTACATTCAACCTGACTAATAATGAGCTCATTATTATAAACTCATTCCTTTTCCTAATTCTTATGAGGGAACGATCATTTTTCTATTCTCTTAGAATTCTAACCCTAGAATCCTTTTTGATTTCTCTCTCTCTGTGTCTCTGTCTCTGTCTCTGTCTCTGTCTCTCTGTCTCTCTCTGTCTCTCTCTCTCTCTCTCTCTCTCTCTCTCTCTCTCTCTCTCTCTCTGTCTCCCTCTCTCCCTTGCTCCCTCCCTCTCTCCCTCCCTCCCTTCTTCCCTCCCTCCCTATATCTAATTGTTTGTTCAATTATATCATTTCTACCCAATATTTGTATGTATGTGTATTCATATCATATCTACATTCTTTCCATTCACTCAAATAACCATTCTAGTTCAGGCTCTTATAATTTCTCTCCCAGATTTTTGCAACAGCCCCCTAATTGTGTTCTTAGTCTCTAGTTCCATTATTTGTAAATTCCGTGCTAGCTCCCTGGAGACCTCAGGATCAGCCAGAGTCAGGATAAGCAAAAGTCCTTGGTCTTTAGGGGGAGAAGTGAAGATGGACAAAACTGCCACAAACTCTCCACCAATCTCCCTTTTCCTGGTCCTGCTGCAAAGTGAATCTGGATCCTCTCATACCACTCTCTAATCCCTCCTAGGATTATCCATATACACTAAAACATCGAGCCAGCACACATCACTGAGAAGGGCCATTTTTCCAAACATATGCTAATAGTCATTGTCCAATAGGTAATTAGCCTTAAATGCTCCCAACACTTAGCACATAGTAGGTTCTTAATAAATGTTTTTTTGTTTGTTTTTGTTTTTTTACTAATTGAGGAGTCTATTCACATATTGTGAATCTTTTCCCATAGAATTTAAATGTATTCAGGAGCAGCTAGATTGAGCAGTGAGTAGAGCACTGGCCCTAGAGTCAGGAATACCTGAGTTCAAATCTCAAGTGTCTCAGACATTTAATACCTGCTGGCTGTGTGATCCTGAGCAAATCACTTAACCCTGAGAGAGAGAGAGAGAGAGAGAGAGAGAGAGAGAGAGAGAGAGAGTGGGAGGGAGGGAGGGAGGGAGAGGGAAGGAGGGAGAGAGAAAGAGAGGAAGGAAGGAAGGAAGGAAGGAAGGAAGGAAGGAAGGAAGGAAGGAAGGAAGGAAGGAAAGAAAGAAAGGGGGAGGGAAGAAGGGAGGGAGGGAGGGAGGGAGGAAGGAAGGAAGGAAGGAAGGAAGGAAGGAAGGAAGGAAGGAAGGAAGGAAGGAAGGAAGGAAGGAAGGAAAGAAGGAAAGAAAGAAAGGGGGAGGGAAGAAGGGAGGGAGGGAGGGAGGGAGGAAGGAAGGAAGGAAGGAAGGAAGGAAGGAAGGAAGGAAGGAAGGAAGGAAAGAAAGAAAGGGGGAGGGAGGAAGGAAGGAAAAAAGGAAGGAAGGAAGGAAGGAAGGAAGGAAGGAAGGAAGGAAGGAAGGAAGGAAGGAAGGAAGGAAGGAAGGAAGGAAGGAAGGAAGGAAGGAAGGAAGGAAGAAAGGAAGGAAGGAAGGAAGGAAGGAAGGAAAGAAGGAAAGAAAGAAGGAAGGAAGGAAGGAAAAAGAAAAGAAAAATGACCTAAATGTGTTGAAGGAAGGTACTGGTTTATTTTCCTCTGTGTTCTCAGCACCAGGGACAGCGCTTTGTGTGCATTTGTAGATGTTTAAGAAGCACTTATTTGAAACCCTTGAAAGTCATTGCTTTCTCCTGTCATGTACCTCTTGAGGCACTAGGGGACACAGGAGAGAGCACAGGGCTCATAGTCAAGAAGTCAAGTCCAAATTTTACCTAATACACTAACTAATCACATCAATAAACCTCAGTTTTGTCATCTGTAAAATTTAGTGATGACAGCATCTACTTCTTATGATTATTGAAAGGATCAAATGAATAATGTTGCTGAAGCACTTAGCACAACAATTAGCACATTATTAGGCACAATATGAATACTGGTTATTTTTACTATTATTGTGGACACCAAAAAGGAGAGGAAAGTGAAAAAATAGGTGTTTGTTTCATATATAGCCTTGGGGCAATGGCTAGGTCAGAAGAGGTTTGATTTCCCAGTGTCTGAGGCTGCAATAAGAAATGGCTGAGGGGACAGAAGCACACCCTAAGCAAACACCTCTTCCAATTGTTTCTTTGCCATCAGTGACCCCAAGGAGGACAGCCAGAAGTCGTATGGACTCATGCTACCCATTCCTCTCCAAAATGTCACTCAACAAAGTCAACCCTTTTGTAATCAGCAGTTCTGTTCCTCCCTGACTAAAGTAGAGCTCCACAAGAAGTCAAATTCTTTGTTTGGGGGGAGGGGATACCCAGAAGCCCCTAACAATTTAAACTACAAAAGTGGAATGGGCTGTCTGGGGAAGTAGAGGTTTTGTCCTCAATTGGGTTTTCTAAGCACAGGCTAAAGAACCACTCAGAAAAAATTGCACACAAAATCAATAAATTTCAGACATGACAGGGGTCTCAGCTGCCACTAAGTTCAATTTATATGTGACCAAGAATTCAATGATTTTGTGAATCAGTATGCATTACATCCTAATCTTCTGAATGATTAATCTATATTCCACTCCCAGGATACTAGGATTCCTGGGGGTATGCACGATCATTTTAAATGTTTTATTACTGTTTTAAATGTTATTATTAAATAATTATGTAGAAACAAGTTATAAACAGGATAAATGATATGTAATTAACAGATAGAAAATGCCAGAATTAAGTATTGGGAAAGCCTTCCTGTAAGTGGGATCTTAGCTAGGACCTAAGAGAAGCCAAGAGAGCCAAGAGGCAGAGATGAGGAGGGGAGCATTATAGACATGGGAGACTGCCAGTGATGTACAGAGTTTAGAGATGGAGTGTTTTGTTCAAGGACGTCAATGTCACTAGATCATACATAGTAAGAAGGGGTAATTTTAAAAAAATATTTAAATGTTTTATTATTTAAATACTTATTAATTTTAAATGTTTTATTTGTTTTCATTTTAAATTCAATTTAATATAATTACTTAACAAATTTATTTTCTCTCCCTTCCATTATCCCCACTAGGAAAGGAAAGAAAAAGAAAATTAAAACCTTTGGAACAAATATGCATCATCAAACAAAATGACTTTTGTTTTTCCATCACAGTCTTTCCGGGTTATAGTCTCCTTTCCCTCTCACTCATCCCTGAACTAAATTTTCCTTTGCAATAAATAAAATCTGTCAAAAATAACCAATACAAAGATTGAGTTAGACAGTGTGTGAAACATGATGGCCCTGAAATGTCCTAGCTCTCTGCCAAGAGGGAAAAATGATATTATTTCACTGCCTGTTTTCCAAGACAATGATTGGTTATTGAAATTTTTCAGAGTTCAAGAACTAAAAAGAATTCAGAGTTTCTTGTTAGTTTCTTTTCATTAGCATCATTTCATCATGGGTATATTATTCTCCTGGTTCTGACTTATTTTACATGTCTCTGGATCAGTTCATATAAGTCTTCCCGTGCTTCTCTGAATCTGTGGGTATCTTTTTTTAAAAAGCAGTTGCCTAACTGGATGATCATTCTCTTTATGGAGCCAGAATAGCAACATCAAAAGTGTCTGCAAAGGGAAATAAAGATGTTTCAATGCAAGAGGAGGCAGGACATTCCCTCCCTTTACATCTGGATGAATATGTTTGACATAATTCCTTCAAAGGATTTTCCCTCCTGCTTTCTTGTTAGAAGAATAGAGCCAGTACCTTGGAATACTAAATAACTTCAGGCCTTTAGGAAACAGCAGGACCACTAGAAAAGAGCTTGCCTAAGGAGAAAATGGCCTACCCTAGAAATGACAGTGAATCCTCTAATAGCATTTAAGAAGCATCAGAAATGACAAGTTAAAAGAAAGTTGTTTTTTTTTAAATCTTAGCAATGTTGTGATGGTTATAATCGTTTAACCGATTCAGTCATGTCTGACTTTTTGTGATCTCATTTGGGGATTTCTTGGCAAAAATGCTAGAGTAGTTAGATATTTTTTCCTCAAGCTTATTTTACAGGTGAGGAATGGAGGCAAATAGGGTTAAGCAATTTGCCCAGGGTCAGGTGTGAAGTTCGGGCTAGTTCCCTGGAGACCTCAGAATCAGCCAAAGTCAGGAAAAGCAAAAGTCCTTGGTCTTTAAGGGGAGAAATGAAGGAGATGGACAAAACTGCCAGGAGTTTTGCCAAGGATTCTTCCTTGATTCTGTAGTCCAGAATCTCCACATTTTTCTCTTCTCCATCCTGTATCCAATTGAAGTTACCTTACCTCTCTCATTCCACCCTCTAACCCTTCCTATGATTATCTGTATACACCAAAAGATCAAGCCAGGGTGGAGTAGGGAGAAGGGCCATATTTCCAAACATATGCTAATAAAGTTATTGTTCAATAGGTAATTAGCCTTAAGTGCTCAGTTGTCTGACTCAAGCACATCTTTTAAGAGTTTCAGGCCTTTACAATCCTGCAGCTAGCAAGTGTCTGAGGCCATATTTTTAACTCATCAAGATGAGTCTTTCTGACTTCATGTCTGGCACTAGGGGGTATCTAGCTGCCCACCATCATTATGGTGTCATATATGTGTGGTAAAAGCATCACGGAATAGAAAAGGGAGCTAGAACATTTCAGGGCCATCATGTTTCACACACTGTCTAACTCAATCTCACAGACAGGAAAATCTGGGCTCAAATCCTGCCTTTGACTCATACTGGCAAGTCCCTTGATGGATGTCTCAGAAAAAAGGCAATTCTCTAAAATAAGGATTTTGAAACTGAGGTCCGTGGACCCAGGGATTTCAGCTATCTATGACCCTGGATTAAGGGGAAAATATATTTTTATTTTCACTAATCTAATAGAAATGTGTAGTTTCCTTCAATTACTTGAAAATGGTCATCTAAGAAAGAGTCTTGACACTTGATATGACAAAGAAAAATTAAGAATCCCTAGTCAAAAACTATAAGTTACAGATAAACTGCCGAAGTGCATTGGTGGAGAGACTTTACATTCTGGAATTTCACTCATACTATTAGAACCACAGAGATAAACAAATATAAATTATTGGGCGAGAAAGGGTCTTCTTTTTAATGGGAAAAGAGACAAAAGTTCAAGATTTCTAAGGACAAAATGGTAAACCAGGATGTGCCCAAGCAATGAACGTGTCATTTGTCCTCTGCTTGCCTTGGTTTTCCTATCTGTAAAATTGAGATGATAGCATTTTCACTCTCATGAAGTTGCATCAATAAAACCTGAAAATGTTAAAGCTATTGTAATGGCAGAGAAACTGAGGCAAGATAGCGATTGGTTTTTAATCTTTTTAATGTGAAGAGTTTTTTTTTAAGACTAGCCAGCCCAATGGAAGTCATGTTCAAAAATCATTTGACATTGAGGAACTGAAACAGAGAAGTTTTATAGCTAACTAGGGTTTTCAAACAGAATAACCTGAGTATACAATCTTATAGGGAAAACAAAGGCAAATAAGAGGGGTGGCGAGGATACTGGATAAGAGGACAAGCCATAATTCCAGGAAAGGATCATAACTTAATCCTGACAGTATAAGGGTCAAGATGAAAAGGTCAAGGGAAGAAGACTTCGAGGTGAGGGGCAATACTAACAAAGGGGGAATTATTCTAGCAAGGATCAAAATAATATACCTAGAGTTTATGGTACAATGGATTTTAAAGTGGCCAGAGCTTCAAGGTTTTTCCTAACTCAATTCTCCCAGTCCTAATGGCAAGGAAGCAAGGGGTAGCCATAATAATTTTATGATCTGAAGGATTGAATTTACATCTTACATCAGATACTGGTCAACTGGCCAGTTTGGCCCTTTGACCCAGGGCATGTCATTTAACATTTAATATTCAGAACATGACAATTCAAGAAATAACACTATTAACATCATTAGAGGCCATCACCACAGATAAATAATAATAATAATAAACACTTATATGGGGCTTTAAGATTTCCAAAAGACTTTTCAAATGCTATCTCATTTTATCCTCAAAAGAACCCTATGAAGTAGAATGATTTTATTATATTTTACATTTTACATTTTACAAATAAGGAAACTGAGACAAATAGCGGTCAAATGATTTGCCCATGATCAGTTAGTCAATAATCACTTATTAAGTGCTTACTATATGCCAGGTATTGTATTAAGCACTAGGGGTACAAAGAAAACCCAAAGATAATTTTTGAGGAGCTTACAATCTATGACATGCAAATAACTATATAGAAATAAGTTATAGACAAAATAAATAAAATGTAATTGACAGACAGAATGTGCCAGAATTAAGAAGAATGGAAAAGACTTCCTGTAGAAGGAGGGATTTTGTTTGGCTACTGCCCTAGCATGTCCTAGAGGAAGACCTAGCAAAGGATACTCTAAAGGGGCAGTCAGAACTATAATGGGAGAACCAGGAGAGAGTAATGTCATGAAGACCCAAAAAGAAGTATGTCCAGGAAGAGAGGGATCAACAGAACCAAAGGTTTCAGAGGTCCTAAAACATGAAGGTTTAGAAAATGCCATTGGATCTGATTATTAAGAGATTATTAGTCATTTTAGAGAGGGTAGTTTTGATTGGGCAATAACGTGAGATTGTAGAGAGCTAAATATAATTTAGAGAAGAGGAAATAGAGAAACTTCTTATAGATGATTTGCTCAAGGAGCTAGTTTTAAAAAGCAGAAGAAATATGCGAGGTGAGTGAGCAGGGATGACTATTCCAAGTGAGAATACATCTGTAGGCAGTAGGGAAGCAGCCAGTGGGTAGGAAGAGACTGAAGATATGTGAGAGAATAGAGATAATAATAAGAGCCTGAGGTCAGATGTGAATTCAGAGCTTCCTACACCTAAGTGTCCAACAATATGGCGCCTGTACCTCAGGCCAACTCCCTTTCTTGGAATGTACTCCCCCATCCTTATATCCCTCATCAGAAGTACTTTTCTTCTTTCCCCTCAGTGTGGCCCAGTGGAAGCAGAGCTGGCCAGGACATCTGAAGAGTTGAATTTACATCTTACATCAGACATTGGCCAACTGGCCAGTTTGGTCCTTTGACTCAGGGCATGTCATTTAACATCACAGTAAGCCCAGTTCCCTTATCCACATATAAATGGCAATATTCATTGTACCTACCTCACAGGGTGAGGATCAAGCGAGATAATAGGTATAAGGACTTTGAAAATTGTAGAGAACAACATCAATGCTAGCTGCTATTATTGTGGTATTGCTGCTACTGTTGGATAACATTTTGGACCATAACTCCATTAAGACTAAATATTCCCTTGGAGGTCAGAATAGCTAATTGAGTTGCCCCTTATAGAAGTCCTGAGTTACATTACTAAACCCTTGCACAGTGAAACTCTTCCTGTTGGCAGCCTGCTTTTCTCCTTGTTGTGTGGTTTGTATAGACATATTTAAACAGAATTGAAAATGACTTTAGCAGGTCAACCTGGAACTTACATCAGGCCTCTAATGAATTGGACTTGGCCACTGAAATGCTTCTGCTAAAGCTATTCACATATATAATAGATCTTTATTCAAGCACATTACCATAAAAATCTTGTACCTTTTAGATGATGCTTTTGAGCATCATCTAAGCCATTTGGAATCAAATTATTAAATGAAATAGAAAAGCATCTTTGGCCCTTTAGCACTACAAAGAACTGGGCTGCCATCTCAGAAGCATCTCTCAATGTATGTATTGTATTTGAGAAACATCTTTCTCCTTGAAATACAAAGGGAAAACTAGAATCACCCAGAAAAATGGAAAATAGCTCAATTATTATTACTCTACCATTCCCAAACTACCTTGTATTCATTCCAGATGTATTCTATCTCAGATGATCCCTGTAAATGTTATCTCCTCTAGTATAATGCAGACTCCTAGAAGTTTTATAGCAAGCAAACATCAATCAAATGGAACAGAGGCTAAAGCCCTGGACCTGAAGCCAAGAAGATCTGAGTTCAACCCTGATCTCAGATTTTTACTAGCTGCATGATTTTGGGCAGGTCACTTAACCTCTGCCTCAGTTTCCTGAAATAATAATAGCTTATATTTCCCAAGATTGTTGTAAGAATCCAATGACTTAACATTTGTAAAGTTATCAGCTCTGGCACATGTAAATGGCATAATTATTATCTTTTCATATTCATCTTTATAACAACTAGCACCTAGCAAGGCAAATAACACATAATAGAAATTTGCTAAATGCTTGTTGTTTTTGTGACTTTTTGAGGAGGAGTTCTACTTTGGACAAATTGAGTTTGCCATTTATGAGGGTCATCATGGTATCATGGACAGAGAGCCAGGAACATCTGACCCATAATGGGAGTATGACTCTAAACAACTCATTTAATAATTTAGTGTTCTGGGCAACTCTGAAAGATCATTAACTGTGGAGGTGCTAGTCTTCATTGGTCTAAGGAGTCTGCTCATTTGAGAGTTCTCTAAACCAGTGAAATCAGACTCAGTCCTTCTCCCTAACCCAAAGTTTGCATGCCAAGTTGGGAGTGAGCAATGTAATTCAGGAAAGAGATGAGAGCTAGATATATTGATTCAGCATGAATTAGACAGAGCACCCTGTAGGAAGAAACAACAAGAGCCCAGTACAAAGCTTTAAAGGATGTCTGTAGTTAAAGGGTGGAAATGAATAATGAGCCCCCAAAGGAGACTGAAAAGGAGGGATCAGAGAAATAGGAGGAGAAACAGAAGAGAGCTGGTCAAAAAAAAAAAAAAAAGGAAGTAAGAGATCATCTAGTGGGAGAAGCTGGTTAACAATATCAAAAGCTACCAAAAAATCAAGAAGAATGAGGAGTAAGTAAAAATTATCAGATTTAACGATTGGGATACATTTGGTAACTTTGGAGAGAGCTGTTTCAATCAAGTGTGAGTGAAAGTCAGAAGATTGAAAAGGGATTAACGAATGAAAATTGAAATAAACAATACTTTTTCTATAAGGATATAAGAAGCATGAGTGGTTAGCTTGATAGTTTGAGGAAATAGTAAAATAAAGTTGTAAAGATATAAAAGAAATGGGCATGTTTTAGAAATAACAAGAGAATGAAGATAAGAGAAAGAGAAAGGAAGGGAAGGGAAGGGTTTAGAAACAGAGATAATGAATTCAGCTACTTGAGGTGAAAGGAGGAGATGAGATAGAGGTCATAGACAGAGATTGGTCTTAATAAGAAGCTCTAAAAAAAATTAAAGACTAATTATAAGATACTCATTAATGTCAAATTGTTGACTTATATATGTGAAATGTTGCCAGTATTTTTTAAACTGTCATCATTACTAAGGTAATCTGAAAGGTTGATGCTGAGTTGTAAATTATAGGGTGATTTTAAAAAATCGGTGTAGGAAAAGATACAATGGAGCAATCAACCATTAAGGGGTAGGGCAGCATGAAAGGAAGAACACAGAGGAATCAAGGGAGCTGAATGCCTTGTAATGGTGGAACCTTACTCTCATTTGAATTGAAGAGGAACAATTTGTACATGGTTATAGAAATCTCCTAAACATGTAGAGAGGTAAGAAAACTGGAGGATAAGGTTAAGGGGAAACAGTAAGAGGGATGTATGGACTGAGATTTGGAGTGTAGGAGAAAGGAAAGAGGAAACTTTTAGAGTAATGTGTGGATTGAGATTGAAGGAGGGGATACAAATGGGAGGAAAAGCTAAGGGGACTTTTGGAAAGATGAATAAAGTATTGTGGGGAAGTGCAGAGAGAAGAAAAGGGCACAGGGATAGGGTAAAAAGAAAGGCTAAGAAAATAGTGAGTAAAAATAAGAGAGAGAAAAAGTCACAAATAGTGATTAATTATAACTTTAAATGTGAATGGGATATCTGTAACAGTTTTCTTTGTGGTGGCAAAGAACTGGAAATTGAGGAGATCCCCTCAGAAGGGAAATGGTGAACAGGTTGCAGTATATGGTTGTGATGGAGTATTACTAAATCTATAAGAATAATGAATTTGATGATCTTAGAAAAGCATAGAAAGATGTGAACAAAATGAAAAATAGTGGAGTGAGCCAAGAAATTGTATTACTATATACAGTAATAGCAATATTGTTTTAATAATGACTTTGAGAAACTAAACCATTTTGACTATTATAAACAAATAAGTTAAAAATAAAGAACATATGAAGACAGAGACTATCTGATAAATAGAAGCATATATGGAAAAATTTTACATATATGCACCTATTTTTGTCTAATATTAGCCATCTCTAGGGCAGGAAGTGGAGGAGGGGATTAGAGAAAAATGGATAAAGGAAATTTAAAAGATACCTTTGTTGTATATTGGGAGAAAATAACAAATTGTACTTGTCAGATTTGAAGTTTCATAGACAATCAGTTTTTTATCATACTGTGTAATGGAAATGTATGTTTTATTCCATAAATTGAAAATAAAATAAATAAAAATAACAAGCTCGAACTCTTCATCCAAGACTATCAAAAGAGCAGTAAATGGGGGAAATGTAGGAGGCTTTTAAGAAATAAATAAGGGAGAAGAGGAAGCTCACACTGGATGATCACAATTCTCTTAGTAAAAGAGGAAGCAAGGTCTTCTGCTATACCTTCTCTGATTTCTACTCCTCCTGCCCCAATAAAGAATGTTCTTCCTCCTCACATAATGATCTGATTTGCAATTCTCTAATGAACATATTATATAATATATATTATTATTATTATCATATTTATCTTACCCTACCTTCTAGATTGTAACTTCCATGAAGGCAAAGACTAGTCCTACCAAAATTTCTGTCTCCTCTAGGCTCATCATGGTTCTAAATCTAATGAGTAATTTTAAAAAAATGTTTAGATGAAATGTCAAATGGATGATTTGGGGGAGATGAGTTTCAGGGGAGGTGAGAGGTGGGAGGACAATAAGAAATTATGCCATTCCCATAGTCACACAGCTATAAGTCAGAGCCAAAACCTAAACTCAGGTGTCTCTAACACCAATGTTCATGCCTCTTCAATATGATGCACTGCCTCTTGAAGAAATGATTAACTATGGAGGAATAGAGGGACCTGGTAAGAAGGATATTAGTACTCAATCAAGACTAGATCACTGAGAGTTGAAAGAAAGAAAGAAAAGAAAGGAAAGGAAAAGGAAAAGGAAAAGGAAAAGGAAAAGGAAAAGGAAAAGGAAAAGGAAAGGAAAGGGAAGGGAAAAAGACAAAGGAGGAAAGGAAAGAGAAAAAGAAAGAGAGAGAAAGAAACAAAGAAAGAAACAAAGGAAGAAAGGAAGAAAGGAAGAAAGGAAGGAAGGAAGGAAGGAAGGAAGAAAGGAAGGAAGGAAGGAAGGAAAGAAGGAAGGAAGGAAGGAAGGAAGGAAGGAAGGAAGGAAGGAAGGAAGGAAGGAAGGAAGGAAGAAAGGAAGAAAAAAAGAAAGAAAGGAAGGAAGAAAGAAAGAAAGAAAGAAAGAAAGAAAGAAAGAAAGAAAGAAAGAAAGAAAGAAAGAAAGAAAGAAAGAAAGAAAGAAAGAAAGAAAGAAAGAAAGAAAGAAAGAAAGAAAGAAAGAAAGAAAGAAAGAAAGAAAGAAAGAAAGAAAGAAAGAAAGAAAGAAAAAAGAAAAAAAGAAAGAATCTCTCTTCCACTTGAGGACCACAAGCACCAAACTCCCAGGGTTGCTTGAGGACCAAATGAGATTGCATCTTAGACTTTGAAACTTTGTAAGTGCAAAGTATCAATTATAATAAATAGAATAAGATAAATCATGCCCAGCCTTTCTAAGTTGCCAGGCCTGGAATTTTCCATGTCTTATCAAATTACCAACTCATTCAAAAAATCCCAGCTCAAATTTCCAAACTGAAAAATTCCAAGAGTTATTTTCTTTGAGAAGTTAGCAAAGTTTTCTTAAATTTACCTTGAGACATGCATGATTTTGGCCCTGGCTATTGGGGGTAGGGAGGGGAATAAAAGATTGCTCCATAGGAACAAGCTATTTCTCATCCAGGCAACTCTTATCAGTCTCAATGAATAAGTAGCCCTGGGGATTCCTGGGTGATCTCAGCCTAAAACTATGCATCATTGAAAAGCTTTTCCTCTTCTAGCTCCACTAGCATGGAACCATTCAATGCCACTTTCCTGCCTAGCAATAACCAGAGTTGACCTTTGGAGAGGATACAGTAAAGGATCCCCCAGGGAATCTTTCCAAGTATCATATGGAAAACAAATGCTTGTGTTAAAATAAGAAGCTTCATCAAGGTGACAAAGATTTGCCCTGGGCATTTAATCCTGCTGAATTTGCATGGAGTGTGTCCATGGAGTAGAAGAAAAGCAAAAAATTCAAAGGAGTTGAGATTCCAAACATGTTTCTGGCCTACCTCTAGCAAATATTTTCAGGAATAATAATTCATTGCCTCTGGTCATAGGACACAGCTGTTTCTCTGGTCTAAGGAAAATTCAATCACCTCAATGAAATTCATCATTTTTTTTTTTTTTTTTTTTGCAATTGATCTGATGCTGAGAGAGATGCTTTCTTTGCAACCAAAGCTTTTGTGGGCTGCTGTGAAGATATATAATTCATTGGACTGCCCCAAAGACCTCACCTAGTCCCATATTGAAAAGTTAGCCTTTTTCCCAACTCAAGGAATGATTATTATCAAATATTTTCCAATGGTTTTCTGAATCTATGATTGGGACAATGATGGTAATAAAAGCACTACTAGGGTTTTGTGAGGTTCCAGTGAGATCAGAGACCTCCAACTGCCACATAAAATGTCAGCCATCACCAGCAGCAACAACATTATCTGACGTCAGTGATCTATTAGAGTGAAAAGTGCCCTCTCTTCCTTTCTTCCATTGTCCTCACCAAGCCTCTTGGATCTTAGTCTCCACTAGGTTCTTTCTAAATATTAATGTTTGCTGAATCTCTAAGGTTTTCAGTTACTTAGACAATTATTATGTCTTCTCCATAATGACCTCCACTTAATCTCAATGGAGACAGCCCATGGTTCTTGGACAAAGAGTCCTGGGAATAACAGTGGTACCCTCCCTTAGACTGCCAGTCCTCCTTGATTTCTGAGGGAAGGAAGGAGGGAAGGAAGGAAGGAAGGAAGGAAGGAAGGAAGGAAGGAAGGAAGGAAGGAAGGAAGGAAGGAAGGAAGGAAGGAAGGAAGGAAGGAAGGAAGGAAGGAAGGAAGGAAGGAAGGAAGGAAGGAAGGAAGGAAGGAAAGAAGGAAGGAAGGAAGGAAGGAAGGAAGGAAGGAAGGAAGGAAGGAAGGAAGGAAGGAAGGAAGGAAGGAAGGAAGGAAGGAAGGAAGGAAGGAAGGAAGGAAGGAAGGAAGGAAGGAAGAAACAAAGAAAAGGAATTGAGAGCTACCAAAGACACAGAAAGGAAAAAAAAAAAAAAGTTGCCACCACTAAAGTCCTTTACCTACTCTCAAATGGCTCAATATAGAGAAAGAGACCCCAATTTTTAAAAACATTAGATAAGATTCATTATCATTTGTTTTGTGCATCCTGGAATCTTTCATCTAAGTAATAGATAATACCTTCCTAAAGTGGAATATTATTAAAATCAGGGACTGAATCCTATTTTTCCCATTTGTATGATCAGCATTTAGCTTAAATTTTAAACATTATAAGCATTTGATAATTTTGTAAATTTCATTTATTTATCTACAAAATGAGGTGTTTTACCAAAATCACCCTTAAGCTCTCTCTAACTTTAACTTTTATATTACCAATTAAAAAATTAAACAGAGGCAATGAGGGAAACTTTGAAATATATTGGCAAACGTGAATGAGGTGAATTAATAAATTAAAAGTTGAGCAGCCCCTTTAATAAACCTAGAGAAAGAATTTGCGGAGAAGAAAATTCATTACTGAACTTTCCTCAATCCTAAGCCTTGATTGCCTTTGTTCATTACTTGAGTAGAGCAAAATTGAGATCATTGAATCAATACCACTTTACATAGTGGAATCTCTATTGGTGGACTTTGAAGATGCCCTTGCCTTTATAATGGTGCAGCTACAAAGCAAATAACCCAAGAAATGGGAAGAGGATCAAGGGAAGGCAAGAAGAAAGGGAAAACAAAGTAAAGTAATTAAGGAAAAGGAAGTAGAGTTAAGAACGAAGAGTGTTTAGATTGTCTTCCAAGTTACCCATCTTTCTATTTTTATATCACTCATCAAAAAGAAACCCACTGCTTAGAGCCTTAAAAATTCTGTAAGGGTAAATTCAATTCCAAATTCAATTAAATCCTCATCTTTCCTCCAAACAGAGATTTGAAATGATGTTATGAGCAAATTATTTGCTATTATTCCTCCAGTCTTTTGAATAAGACAATTCTTATTCAATTAATTCAATTCTTATGAATAAGACATTTCATTATTACTTATTTTGAAGATATAAAAATGAAAATCCTACATAAAAGTATGAAAAAATGAAAAGTCTAACTATTAATCTCTGCTAACAAAATGGAATCTCAAGTTCTTGGACAATAGCTTATCTTTAGGTCCCTCAAGTTTTCCCAGCATTCCCATCCTCATGAATACCCAAGAAAAATAGAAATGGCTACAAGTCATACATAAACCTAAAGTTCTACAAACCACAATATTCACAACCACAAGGTAAGTAGTAAGTGGTGCAGTGTTTATAATTATGCTTCTTTTACAAATAAAGAAATTGAGGCTCTCAAAGGTTATGGAACTTACTAGGATTAGAAATCTATTAAATATAATAGATTGGAATCAAAACCAGATCATAGAATCATGGAATACTAGGATTGGAAAAGACCTCACTAATCAAGTAGCTCAGGAGTTGCCAACTTGGAGCTCACGTATGAATTTCAAAGGTGAGGTGTAATGAGTTTATTTTTTTAACATTTGGGGGACTATTGTTTTTAATTTAAGAATTTTCCTCTGTAATTCTATCCATTTTATTTTTTTTAATTTGTTCTGAGAACAGATCCACAAACTTCAACAGACTTCAACAGACTGCCCAAATAAGGTGAAGAAACCCTGTTCTAGATTAATCATTTTAATTTTAATTAATAGAATTACTATCCTTATTCTAAGTATCTAAAAAGTCCTCTCTACAATATTACCAAGAAGCAATCATCCAGGCTTTGCTTGAAGACTTTAAGTGAATAAAAATTCCCCACTTCTTTGATCAAACCACTCAGTTTGGGCTTATTCAGAGTGGTAGGAAAGTTTCCTTTTATCAAGTTTGAACTGATCTCTTTTCAATTTTTATCTCTTGTTCATAGTTCTGCCTTCTAGGGCAAAACAAATCCTCTCCCCATTTCCATCTGACTACCCGTCACATGCTTGAATAAATCTATCAAGTTCTTTCTAAGTCTTCCTTCTCCTAACACTCCTAATTTCTTCAATCAGTCCTCATGGCCTGAACCGAAGGTTCTTCCTCATGCTGGTTGTCCCTCCTTTGAACACCCTCCTGCTTGTGAATGTACATTCTGATACATGATTCCCAGATGAGAATACACTGTTCTGAGATGAACAATCCACTATGCCATCCTGAATCTCAAAAAGGAACAATGAAAAATAGAAAAGTGGAACATATCTCCACTCCCTAAGATACGGATCTGTAATTGTTTTGTATTCTTCTCAGAAGCTTCTATTGCTATGCTGACTTCACCCTCCCCTTCCCTGTTCTTTAATATTTCATAGTCTGCAGTGAATCAGCTCTCCTAGGCTACTGGTAACTCAGAAGGGGGGTTGTGAGAAGTGTCTTTCTGAATAAGTTTATCTCACACACTCAAAAAGTGTCATTGCCATCATTAAATAGAGATGACTCAAAGCATTTGAGAGCAAGGGATCACTTTTGGAAGAAATGCCCTGCCACACTTTTTCATAGGTAGAAGTCCAGGTTCAGAATGAATCCACTTCACCATGAGCCATCACAAAACATCCAGCAGCAGTGATAGAGGTTGGGTCAACATTACAGTTTGTACTCACATTTCTCTCACCAGGCAGAAACTCTCATGACAGCAGGAAGCAGTGAAGTGACTAGAATTAGTGTTCCCAAAGCCAAGCATCCACTCCCTCTAGGCTGGGCCACAGCAGTATGTTCTATCCTTCTATCCCTATTCATACTATTCAGTAGGCTTAGAAAATATCTGGGTTTCTTTCCATAGAATGCTCTAATTCACAGATTCAGCACCAAAGACAGTTCTTATCACCTTGATGTAGTTTTAATCAGAGGAACAGGATGTATATTTGTGTATGTGTATACATATGTATATATGTAAATGGAGGACAAGAGAATAGAATATATAAGAAAATACCATCATATTTTAAAATTTCCATGATGTAATAAATAAGGATTTTTGTAGTAAATACTTTGTAGGTTTGTATAAATTTTCTGCAGATCACTTCCTAGGAACGTGTTTCTATTGGCCTTTCACATAAAAAGCAGAATTGAATAGCTCCAAATACAGTTGTCCACTGTCCTCCATGCTCTACCTACTCCCTCATCAGAGGAGCTCAAGGAAAAATTATGAGCTAAGTCCATTTTCCCCCTGCTTTCCTCCTTACCTTCTCTCCAGTTTCTTTTTACTTAACACCACCAATGCTCCCTTTAGTTCCTACAGGTTCCTCATTACAGCTTTCAGTCAAAAAGACCTATTATGAAAGAGTACCAGGAAGTAATTGGGACTTTTGAGTCAACAGACTCACAGATTGCATTCTGCCTTAGATACTTGCTAGCTACATGATCATAGGCAAGTTGGAAAACCTCTCTTTTCCTTTTCTGCATGATGGCAATAATACTGGCACAAAATTCCTTATGGGATTGTTGTGAGGAAATGTTTCACAGGCCTTCAAGAACTCAATAAATGTGAGTTTTTATCCTTATTTTTAACCCCCTTCCCTGCCTTTTCTGAAGGACTGAATTTGACAGTCCTTCAGAGAGGTAGCTAGGTGACTCAGACTAGAAAACTGGGCCTGGCATCAGGAAAGCCTGGGCTCAAATATGGCCTGAGAAACTTAATAACTCTATTTGCCTTAATCCAGGAGAGTAAAATGGCAAACCACTCCAGTATATTTGCCAAGAAAACCCCATGAGTCAAACATGACTGAAAAACAACAGGGAGGGATGCCTTTGAGAGGTGACAAAGAGTGTCCATCCTATATATGGCTCTTTGTTCAAGGTAATATGATGATAAAAATTCAGATATCTCATAAGATTAATAATCAACAGATTTGATGGGAATTTGGAATGCTCAGAAATCATGAGTCGAGTCTTAGGGATAATGAGAGTTTCTCCATTCAATAAAATTTACACTAGTCTTGTGTCACTTCTGATATATAAATGGAGATGGCACAGCGGTCTCATAAGCAACCATACAGAAGCCCTTGATTGGTACAGGAAAAAGCCCATATATATTATATATATTCACATATATTGATGTAAAGTCATGGGGAAGATACAAAGAATGGACAAGATACAGGTCCTACCTTCAAAGATCTCTCAGTAAAAATCAGGTGAATATATGAAACATAGAAGTCGCCTTAGTAAAATGAGCACTAGATTTAGAATCAGATGACCTGGTTCTAATGGGGCATTCTCAATGGTTTCTTATTTGGAGCAGGGTCACAAAAATCTAGCATCCATTCAAAATTCCATAGATAGTGAGACATTTAGATGTATAAATGATCACAGTCATTGACTGGTGTGAGGACCGAGTTAGCACCCTGGAATCAACCAGAGTCAGGATAAGCAAAAGTCTTTGGTCTTTATTTTTTTGTCTTTAGGAGTAGAAGTGAAGGAAATGGACATAGGATCTCTGTGACCTTCTTCTTCCTTGTCTACTGACAAAGTGACTCTGCCTTTTCTTACTCTACCCCCTAATCCTTCCCACAATTCTCTGTATACATCAAAAGAATGAACCAGCACAGAATAGTGGGAAGGGCCCTTTTCCAAGCATATGCTAATAGAGTATTGTCCAATTGATAATTAGCCTTAAATGCTCAGTTGTTCAACCTCAATGCATCAACTCAGAGTTTCAGCCCTTTACAGACTGGTGCCTTTAGTGAAAAAGCTCCAGTTACCAAAAGGTTTTCATTGAGTAAATCTCCTTAAGGTAATGATGTTGGTATAAACAGCTAGACCTGATATTGAACAGAGACTTTGCCTTTCTCATGACTCTGAGCAGTGACAGTCAAGACAGGACAGCAGAAAAAAGAGTCAAACCATAGATGAGTTTATTTATATTAAAATAGCAGCAAACATAAGGAACCTAATAAGCAAACGAAATTATATGCTTACTGCCCATTTCAATTCTGAAATGAAGCAGATATAATGGCATGGGTTTTGAGCAGGGGCTCATGTCTAACACAATGAAGCAAATTACTATCATTCAAGAGAAAAGAAAACGAGTCTGGGCCTTGATTCAGAATGAAATTAGCTCATACTTTCTATGTGGATTTTCTGGAGGTGTCAGTCAGAACCTCTTTACTTTTTTGGCAAACCAGAACAAAAATGAAGCTTTTGCATCAAGGCAAGCTTCTTTTAGGGCTGTTAAATCAGTAATGGAGCAGAATTCCATTGTGTTCCTCACTTATATAATAATTTGACTATCCGGTCCCCCTGTATGTTTCCCTGGCATTTTAGTACCTCTGCCGGGAATATATTTTCTTTCTGCTCTTTATTCTCTACCATCAGGCTCAGCCTTAAATGAAGCTATAGCATGGATCCAAGCACACATTTGACCTGATTTGGAAGTCACTAAAAACAGTTCCTCAATCCCATATTTAGGTATATTGTCTGATATTAAAAACTCCGGGCTCTATCTACCCAGGTTACTTATACCTTTGGAATCTAATACTTAATGTGCAACAAAAAAAATGGTATTTACACACATATATTGTATCTAGGTTATATTATAACACATGTAAAATGTATGGGATTACCTGTCATCAAGGGGAGGGAGTAGAAGGAGGGAGGGGATAATGTGGAAAAATGAATACAAGGGATAATGTTATAAAAAAAAAATTTACTCATGCCTATATATTGTCAAAAATGTATAAATAAAATTAAAAAAAAACTCCAGGCTGATAAATAAGAAAAATGGGATTAAATTTCAATCCTGCCACTATCCGTCTAACATAGAATAAGTAATTTAATCACTCTGTGCCTCAGTTTCCTCAAGGCTTTAGATTTGGAATGAAAGAATTAGAATAAGTAATCATAAAGAACTTCTGAAATTCTATTTCATCCTGTAATGTTCCATGTCATTCATTCCATCCTAGCTCAGCCTAATCTAACCTGCTATTCTTTTCTGTGTCATTACATTACATATCCTTCTCTTTGATTGTTTTATTCCATTATCTCCTATCCCATTACTTTCTGTTTCATCCCATTCTACTCTATCTTACCTGATTTTATTCTATTCTATCCTAATTAATTCTAACCTGATCTCTTCTAATACAGTTTATTTCTATTCTATCCTTTCCTATGAAATTCTATATCCTATTTTATCCTATCTTTTTCTACAATATTAGATTTGATACTATCCTGTTCCATCCCATTCTATCCTACTCACACTAGGCAATGTGGTTTTGTGGATAGGGGGCCAGCATCAAAAGCATAAAGGCCAGGATCAATTCCAGATGCTGGCCATGTGACTCTGAGTAAGCTACCTAAATTTTCAGTGCTTTGTTTCAGTGTCAATCAATCTCTGTATCTGTATTCATCAGAATTTGTCAGAGGTGCCAAATTCAAATAGAAACAGATCTCTTCAGGCTGCATGTTGACTTAGAGAATAGGCCTGGATTCACTGGTGACTTAGTCTCAAAAGCTAATGTGTTCTTATGCATAGAGACTGGACTTATATTTTCACTGATATAGGAAACTCCTATATCCCAGTAAGGAAATTCTCTTGGAATAATGAAAGGTTAAATGACTTGCTGAGGGTAAAATAGGCAGCAAATGTCAGAAACCAGACTGAAACCTAGGCATTCCTGGATCCATTATGGACTACAAACATGGCACTCAGAGTTAAAGAATTCCCAGTCCGACTGTACTCTGCCCCATAAGACACACAAAATATTGGAAGCATATTATGAACAAGGTCTTTGGTCTTAAAAAAAAAAAAATAAAGTAGAATGACTTAAAGTGATGATAAAATATCCTATTTGATTGGAGGAAGAAGGTGGGAAGAGGGTGGGGCTGTAGGCTGAAGAAGATTGAAAATGGCTTTCATTGTCTAGGATTTGAGACTTAATTTGGAAGGCAAATGTATAATAGAAGAACATTTTGAAGTAGTAGTGTGTGGCAGATGGACTCCTCTCCCAGAAACGACTGGTCTGTTTATTTGTTCTATCCTCCAACGCTAAAGCAACAGAAATGTTTTATACTTCCTGATTGTTCTTTCACTTTGTTATCCTGCCTGACATTTCAATTAAGGTCGGCTGGCTTAGTAAGCCACCTTTTTATAAGTGAAGCCTTAGGAATTGCAATTGTTGTTTCAAAGAATCAGAGGGATATCAGTCATTCATACCTTGGGGGAACATTGGTTAATAAGCTTTCTTTCCTACTAAGACTACTTAAAATCACCTCTACTAAGGAAATGAGAGATTTTATACTTTTGGTGATGATGGGAAGATTTTAAAGGATGTCACAATGTAGGAGGGAGGGGAAGGGACACGTTAGTCCAGCATTGGGTACCACTGGATCTGAAGAGAGGGGCAATTGAAAGGAAAATCTTCTGAAAAGCCATTAAATTTTGTGTTTAATAATCCCATACTTATAACTCTGTGCCCTTTGACTCATTCCTTCAGCAAGACCTCAAATCCTATTGATTCACCTCTTGGTCTTAAATTTGATGCCACAGTACAAGGCCCATTCAATCCTGCACTTTGCTTACTTTCAGGAGAATGTTAAACTATTAAACTCAAGAATTTTTTTTCCTTTTTGTATTTTTATTCCCAGTGCTAAACACAAAACCAATTTGTAAAATTTAATAAATCCTTGCCCATCTAGGTTCATCCTCTTTCTCTCCTCTCCTTCTCTAAAAAATGTCAGTGAAAAAGTCATTTATACTGGGTGCTGCCATTCCTTCTTATCTTCTTAACTCTCTGCAATCTGGCTTCCAACTTCATCTTACTGCCAAATTTGAATGCCTTTAAATTATCAGTGATCTCTAAATTGTCAAATCTAATGGCCTATTCTTGGCCCCCTCATCCTTCTTCACTTCTCTTTAGTAAAGCATTACTGAACTCTTTCCAGATACTAGGGCTTTTTAAAGTTTTTATGAATCTACTCTTTCCTGGTTCTCCTCTTCTCTGACCGCTGACCACTATTTCTGTTTCCTTTGTCTCAATGGTTTGCCCTGGATTCTCTTTTTGTTCTATATTGTCTCACTTGGTAAAATCATCAGGTCATGTGTTAAATTATTGTCTCTAGACAGATAATTCTGAGATCTAGGTGGTCACTACTAGGCCTTCTATTGAGCTCCAGTTGTATATCATCAACTGTCTTTTAAACAACTCCATCATCATGCTGGACATGCAGGACATCATGTTGGATGTCCTAGGCTCAAAACTTAGATGTCATCCTTGACTGTTCGTGCTCATTTATCTAATCCATTGCCAAATATTGTCATTTCTACCTTGATAACCTCCCTAAAATATGTTTTCTTTTATCCATTCACATAGAATCTGTTCTTTGGCATGACTATTCTCATGATCTTTCTCCTGGACCATTGCAACAAACCTGCTTTAGGGAGATCTCTCACTCAGCTCTAAAGAATTTTCCTACAGAACAAGTCTGTCCCCATATATAATCAGTAAAGTTCCAGTGATTTCATATTACTCAGAGAAAAAAACATAAAATCCTGTCATTTAAAGCTGTAATAGATTGATGTCTTTCTGCCTTTCCAGTATTCTTGATCATTATGGCACTCTACACATGCTAAAATTCAGCAATTACTAGTCCATTTCCTCTTCTTCACAAATGATCATGCACTTTCTCTCTTCTGATCTTGGCTGTCTCATGCCTTGAAGTGCTCTTCCTCCTCACCCTTATATCTTCCCAATATCAAGTCTCTTCCAATTTTATCTGAAATCTCTAGTCTTCTAGGAGACCATCCCTTTCTCTTTCCTCTTCTAAAACCTTGCTCTATGAGATTTTCTTCCATATAATATTCATATCTTATATTTACTTGGTTTTTCCATGCTATCTTCTCCACTAGTATATAAGATCCATGATAACAAGGACAATTTCTGCCTTTGTTTCCTCATCACTAAGCACAGGACCTGGCACATAGTAGGTGTGCATTAACTTCCTCTTGCCTTGACTTGAATGAATCATCAAAAAAAGAGATGATGATAATGACATTGCTGTCGTTGACTCTTCATGACCCTATTTGGAAGTTGTCATGGCAAAGATGTGGGAGTGGTTTGCCATTTCCTTCTCCAGCTCATTTTTTATAACAGTGGAAGTAAGGCAAACAGGTTTAAACTAGTTGCCCAGGGTCATACAGCTAGTTAAGTGTCTAATGCTGGATTTGAACTTAGAAAGATGGATTTTCCTGATTCCAAGCCCAGTATTCTATCCATTGACCTACTTAGCTATCCAAGATAGGTGGATAATTAGATAAGCGGATGAATATGAAGCTGGAGGAGTTCATCCTGCCCTACCTCTTCCTGAGATTCCTTCCCCAGAATTCATTTGCTTGCACCTCTTAGAATGGTGCAAAATAGCATTGGGTCCCCTTGTCTTCTTGAAGAAAATGAGGTTCAGTGCCTCCTTTCTGTCTAAACTCCGGCAGCAAAGGGAAGAACTGAGCCTATTTTATGTGAATGGATGATGTCAACGCCATATAAATTTCACAACCTTCCTGACTCTGGTGCAGGGTAATTTGTGATTTCAGGGATGGTAATAAATTAGGCAAAGTGTTAAAGGACTCTTAAGTTTCTGAGAAAAACAAAGTTCTATAAATTCAATCTGTCATTTTAGCAATTTACATTTAGTATCCCTCCCTCAAAGTCCTCTTCTGACTCTGATGCTTCTTTGTGATAGAGCAGTGACTTCACGTTCTCAAAGTCTAGGCCAGTGACATGCAAGCTTTTATAAGGAAGGCTTTGAAGAATGGCTTGGTGATGGGATGCACACTCATTTAGAGGTGCTATGTCTCTCCAAATATCACCAAGTTGGACACAGTATAATGCAATTTGTAGTTCGGTAAGAAACAGCCACAAAGACCTACTTATTGGGTCATGGTGAGGTCTCAATCTGTGTTAAAGATTACTCACAAGGATGAAACCATGGCTCAGCCAATCCAACAACAAGCATTTATTGTTGCTCCAAACACTGTTCTGGGTGATGGAAATGCATAAAAAAAAGAAACACTCTCTCCTCCCAATGAGTGGCAGACAATGTGTAAATAAACACAGAGAGAATATACAAAATGAATACAAAGCAGTTTATCAAGGGAAGTTGCTTGGAATTAGGGGATTATGAAATTATACCCCTGGTAATTGAGAGATCTGTTGAGTTCTACCATAATGAAGATAGATAGCATTGCACAGATAATATACAAGGGCTTAATTAAAGACGGTTATCACTGAATTTAACAAAGTAGCTGGAATATTGGATAGAGAATTGGCCTAAAATTCATGAAGATCTGAATTCAAATTGTAGCTCTAATAGGTGATGGCTGTGTGATTCTGGGGAAATCATTTAAACTACATATTTGTGTCTTCCACAACCTCTAAGGCTTTAAATTGTAGGTAAGTTGTTGATTTGCATTGGTAGACGGAGTTTCCATACCAGGAGTTCACTGTACAAATGAAATTATAGGTCTTAAAAAGTACCAAAACTTATTACCAATTCCATTATTTCTAAAGGCCACCAAGTAAATCCTAGATAAATGTAGGATCAGCAAACTTTGTACAACAGGAAATAAATTAACTTTGACTAGAGCAGAAATGTCTAAACTTTATGCACTTCCAAACCCTTTTAAACAATTCCAAGTATATAGGTATATAAAATAGATATGCAAAGCAAACATTTGCTGATAAAAAACCATGGCATGACCCCTGGATTTAATTACATGACCTTATATGGGTTGTGATCCATAGTTTGAAAAGCTTTTGGACTAGAGGACCTGCCAATTTTCCCTTTTTGATGAAAGACTAATCCCAATCCTTCCATTTCCCATAGAGGGTAGTGTTTGTTCATATAAAAGACTTCTTTAAGTGCCCCAATTTCTTTGCACCAATTTTCAGAATATTCTTCTTTGACAAATTGATCAAGACTTTGTGAGATATTCAGGAAAGGCAGTAATTATATTCACAATTCTCAGATATGGCATTTTTCCTTTCCATCATCTTAGGACCCAGTAACATTTCACTCTAAAAAGAAAAATTCAGTGCTGCAAAAATACTGGCTAAAATGGTGGTTGCAAAGGACACATGGAAGAACAGTGACCTTACAATGCAAAAGAAGAAATATCTCTTTGGCGGAACCAATTTTGCTTTCTCTTTAAGGGCCCGGTTCCATCAAGAATTCTCTCTTCCTATCATGTCTTTCAATATCTCTGACTTCAATCTCTCAATCTCTACTGACTTCTTCTCCTCTGCCTAAAATGAGAGCAGGTTTGATCTATCTTAAATTTAAAATAAAATGCCTTTCTTATAGCCCTAGTATTCTTTAGTCTTGACCTAGATCCCAATTTCTTAAATTATGGGTCACAACCCCCTGTATGGTCTCAAAACTGAATGTTGAACTATGAATTTCTTATCAATAAATGTTTGATTAACCTGTTTTACAAACCCACATACTGGAGGTTACATAAAAAATTCTCAGGCATAAAGTGTTTGTGAGTAGACAAAGTTTAAGAAGTCTTTCCATGAAGAAGTAGACACAACAGCAGAATCAAGTATCTCAGTGTATCTCTGCAGACTTTTTAATGGGGATGTGTCACTTCCAATTGATAGCAGCAGGAACTAGACTGAGGAAGCCAAAATCATTACTCAATGGATAAGAGAAAAACAAATGTGCAGCCATAATCCCAAATCAAGACTCATTGATGACTTAGGTTCATTTCCTGTTCAAGAGCTTAATTTAGTCCTACCCTATTGACCCCAGCCCTTTAAGTACAGACCACAATATCCTTCAAGCTGTATTACTGTCTTTATCCTTCCCTCACAGCCAAGTCCACAATCACTATTTTTACTTCTTTATAATCTTTATAATAATAATTATATATAAATGATATATTTGCTCCTCAACACTTTCCAGTTTGGTTTCTGCCTTCAGCTCTATGGAAACATCTTTCCAAGCTTATACTCCAGTTGGTATATTCATCAGCCTTAATAAATTCAATCCTTATCCTCCTTGATTTCTTTGAAACTTGGTCACTCCTGACTCCCCCTTCCCTCCTTGATTTTGACATTTTCTTCGTATGATAGATCTTGATGATAGGGGGACATTCATTTTTGTAGCCCTACAAAGACTAGCACAGTAGATGGTAGTCTATAGATTCTCAAAAAAATATGTTGAATTGTATTGCTTTGAATAGAACTGAGTTAAATGTTACTTCATTCAGGTAAGTAATAGAACAAGGCACATCTCCTCCCTTGACAAATACAAGGGAGGTTTCACATTTTATAGCTATTCTCTGAGTACCTGCCCCTACCACTGTGGAATCTCAACTACATTTGTCCTTTCCTGTCAACGTCCCATACTTCAAAATGCCTCAGGCCTTAAGCCACCCATTAAAACTTGCTTAGCTGGCTTCCCAGTCTCTCAAGGATTACTTTCCAAAGTGACAGTCCTGGTAGATTCATAGTTTCTTTTGCAGTTCTCCTTTTCTTTGCTTTTTTCTTTCTATATGGAAATGTTCTTATTCTGATATCTGCCAGGTTAAAAAGAACAATATTTATTTAAAAATAAAAATAATCTAGGGGAGAGGGTGGAAGGAAGGAGGGGAAAAACTCAGAACAGAAGGGAGTACAAGGGATAAAGTTGTAAAAAAAATTTACCTATGCATATTAACTGTCAAAGAAAATGTTATAATTATAAAAATTAATAAAAAAAAAATAAAGAGAATGCATCACATTCCATATGTTCTATTGTAAACAAAGCAACAACATGGCTAAATTGAGAGAAATCTCATTTAAAATATGTGTTAGGTATAGTCGATATAAAAATGCAAATGTTACAATGTGTATAGGTATGTATCCAAATATGTATATGTGTATGTGTATAGAAAAATAGGGTGGAGTCAAGATAGAATTCAGTTGGACAAGCAGAAATAGCTGCTATTTCCATGCCTGGAGCTAAAGTATTTTTATTTAATTTGTATTTATTCTAAACTCGAAAAATATCAATAATTGTGAACATTTCCCATACAAAGAACTAAAGAATATGACTGAATATGAAACCATGAACCTTCACATACAGGGCTTGGTGTTTTTCTTTTGGAGGGATATAATCAAAAACAAGGGTCAGAGAAAGCAGTAATCAGGATAAGCTGTGAAATAATTATTAAAATGAATTAACATATAATCAGAAAAGAGGCACAGTGGATAATGTGCTGGACAAGGAGTCAGGAACACCTGAGTTTAAATCCAGCCTCAAACACTGATTAGATGTGTGAACCTGGGCAAGGTACTTAATCATGTTTGCGCCAGTTTCCTTATTTATAAAATGAGCAGGAATATGAAATGGCAAACCACTGCAGTATATTTGCCAAGCAAATCCCAAAAGCCATCACAAAAAGTCAGATATGATTGAAAAAGATGAAACAAAAACCACATAATCAGGAGGACAATACATGCTCGGGCTTTGATAACCCCAGTAGAATTCATGGTTGGAAGAGCAGATAGGTAAGGCTGTGTGAAACTGAATACGGCATAAGTGCAATGGACAGCTCCCAGTGCAGCTTGTTTCTTGGTTCAAAGCAGTTTCTAATTCTAATTCTACTCCATTTCTTAACAATGATATTAGATCTCTTGAGATGTTTTTATGGATATGAAAATCCTTAAGTTGAAAGGGCTGAGTTGAACCATGCGATGAAAAAGTAATGATTCAATATTACTTTGAATAATATTAGCTTTGAAAGTCAGCTGTGGTGTAATAGAAAATTAGGCTTGAAATCAGGAAGAGTTTATATTTCAAGACTCACCTTTAAATAAATGTATGACCCTGGGCAAGTCATTAACCTCTCATCCCCTTCCACAATTTCCCCGAAATTTCTCTAAGATTATAAATTGCAAAGCAGTTATTGATTTGTATCAGTAGGTGAAGCTTCCTCACTGAAAGATTCCCACACACATTAATTCAAAGATCCAGGACAAAAACTAATCAACTTGAATCTAACAGATTTCCCCAAGGATGTCTCCTTAGCTTTATGCTGTTCAATGATTTTATTAATAACTTGGATGAACACATGGATAGAATGCTTGCTAAATTTATAAATCACATGGAGCTAAGGGGAGATGGAGGAGCAACATTCCTTACATTGAGAACTATATTTATTTTGTGCTTTAACATTTGCAAAGTACTTTCATGCACATTGCCTCCAAACATCCTGGGAATCCTGGAAGGTGTATGCTGCAAATATTTACCACATTCTACAGCTGAGAAAACTGGCTCAGAGTGTTTAGGTGAATGGTTCACATTCATCCAGCAAATCAGTGTTTTCAATTCAAAATCAGAGCTCAGATGACAGAGACAGGGTTCTCTCTCCACATCTCCACACAAGCCACTTCGCATGCCTGAAACATTCCCTCCTTACCTGCACTCCCAGAATTCTTTTCTTCCTTTAAGGTTCAGCTCAAAAACCACTTCCTCTAAGAAATCTTAATTAGTCTCCCAGTAGTTAATGCTTTCTCCTACAAAGTAAGTACTTAATACATGTTTCTTCACTATTAACTGATTTCAAATTATTGTGACTCATCATATATACCTTTTACATATATAGCTCAGGAAAAGGTAAGCTCCTTAAAGACAGAAACTGTTTCTCTTTTCTCTATAGCCCAGTGCCTAGTGCTAGTGGAAATACAAAAAAAGTATTTGACTGAATTCTCTTTTCTATAGCATACAACTATAAATTTCACTTTTCTCTCCTAGATTGTTCCACTGAAATTCTCTCACTAAGCTAAAAAATAACTTATTAAAAGAAGAGAAATCATGTCCACTTTCACAATATGAACTCAAAGTCTATGTGAACTTTGTTCAGTGAAAGCAATCTTGAAAGTCCACTGTGAGTTATCTGTCCTTGAGCTGGCATAAAGAGGGGAAATTGTGGCATCTTAGGTTATTTTTAATTTCCTGGGCGAAGAAAATATGAGATCCTCATGCACTCAGTATTTTATTGTATGGAGATAGATAGATAGATAGATAGATAGATAGATAGATAGATAGATAGATAGATAGATGTGTGTGTGTGTGTGTGTGCGTGTGAATGTGCATATAGGAGAGACAGAGAGAGAGAGACAGAGAGAGAGAGAGACAGAGAGAGAGACAGAGAGAGAGACAGAGAGAGAGACAGAGAGAGAGAGACAGGGAGAGAGACAGAGAGCATTTTTCCTCATTATCTAACAACTCCCTGGGTAGGGCAGGGAAGACAGATGCCCCTTGCCCCTAGTGAAACTTAGAGCAAGCAGTTTTTAAATGGACAAGGCCATTTCCTTGAATAGACCTATTGCTTTTATTTATTGAGGGAAATTTAAGAAAGGGAACACTAGTGGCATTTGTGACACATTAAGCCTAATTGAAAGGACCTTTCTGGGAAGAGGCTATTTGTAAAGTGGAGGGCTCTAATGAGAATTAACCCGATTAGTGTTTACCTAATTCATCAATAATGACTAAGGTGGAGGGCATCTCTTTGGGATTAATAAAGAGTCAAGAGAGTTGATGGATTAGACCATTAAACCCAAATTGGGGCGAGGGGAGTTAATTTTCAGCAATGGCTCAGTGCCAAGCTGATAGAGCTTGCTAAAAGGAGACCCAAGAACACAGATATAAGAATTTCCTCCTTTGAGATGCCGTTTTAATTGCCATCTAAGTACATGACATTGGCTAGGAATGGGAGCTCAGCCAGCTCGTGAAATTACTCCAATTCAATCTTAATATTTCATCCCATTTGGAATGTCCTCTGGTGCATTGATGTAAACAGAAAAAGTGGGTGTCTTTGCTGTGACCAGGAATAGCTTGCTGTGTGACCTCCATCTAATGGAGAAATGAAAGGAGTCTGGATAAACTAGCATTTGAAAATATTATTAGTAAGACTTTCAAATCACTCCCCACAGAGCAAATACTTCTTTCCCCACAATGCCCTTATGGAAAAAGCTGGAGTATTCTTCAAAGTGTCTTCAAGCCATAGATGCAGTTACTACTAAAGCAACTTTAACAAAGTGGGAGACCTTAAAGGATCACAAACTGAATTAACAGTATGCTACCAGAAATTATGACTTAAGAAATGCTCATTTAGCTCACTTTCCATATTATTCCCTTTGGCTCCAGCACCCCTTAGGAGCAGCCAGAAAACTCACCTAATAACATTCTTCCATGGAGAAGGCTGCAATATTATGAAGGAATGACAAGATAATTGTGACCCTTGGGATGTGTATGTCACTTTCATATTTTATAGTATTTTAAAGCTTGCAACTTCTTTTGTGTTCTGGAAAGTAATGTGACAGAGAAAAATGAGGTTCCACTATAAAGTCAATGGACCTAGGTTTCAAAATTCCTAAAACTCAGATCTCTCTCTCCCTCCCTCCCTCCCTCCCTCCCTCCCTCCCTCCCTCCCTCCCTCCCTCCTCCCTCCCTCCCTCCCTCTCTCCCCCTCTCTCCCCCTCTCTCCCCCTCTCTCCCCCCTCTCTCCCCCTCTCTCCCCCTCTCTCCCCCTCTCTCCCTCCCCCCCCTCTCCGCCCCCCTCTCCCCCCCCTCTCCTCCCCCCCTCTCTCCCCCTCTCTCCCCCTCTCTCCCCCCTCTCTCCCCCTCTCCCCCTCTCCCCCTCTCTCCCCCTCTCTCCCCCTCCTCCCCCTCTCCCCCTCTCCCCTCTCCCCCTCTCCTCCCTCCCTCCCTATCTCCCTCCCTATCTCCCTCCCTCCCCCTCCCTCTCTCCCTCTCTCCCTCTCTCCCTCTCTCCCTCTCTCCCTCCCTCCCTCCCTCCCTCCCTCTCTCTCTCTCTCTCTCTCTCTCTCTCTCTCTCTCTCTCTCTCTCTCTCTCTCTCTCTCTCTCTCTCTCACACACACACACACACACACATACACACACAAAAAAAATATATATATACATACACCATATATATATGCTCAATAAATTTCATTTTTTCCCTATGATTCTTAAAATCAAATATAAAATCTTCTGCTTGGCATTTAAAGCCCTTTATAATATTTTCACACACACACACACACACACACACACACACACACACACACACACACACACACACACACCCCTTCCAGTCTTCTTAACACCTTATACCCCTCATCTTATTGTACCTCTTATTGTAGGAGTGAAAGAGTGAAGGTCTCCTTAATGTTCCTTCTCACTCTGAGCATCTTCACTTGCCAGCCCTCGTTCCTGGAATGCTCCCTCTCTTCATCTCTACCTCCAGATTTCATCTTCCTTTCAGTTCTAGCCTGAGACCCACCTTTCTCATGCCTTTGAACTGTTAATTCCCATTGATTTTGCATGAGCTTGGCTGTATATAGTTCTTTGCCTATAGTCTTCCCACAAGATTCTCAAAAGAATTGATTATGTATTGTGCTTTTCTCTATATAATGTTTACTGACTGACTTTTCTGATACTACCTATAAAACCGTGAGGAAAATATTTAACATTTTGAGTCCTTAGTTTTATTTTTTTTTAATGAAAGGATCACCCTAGATGGTCTTTGATGTTCCTCCCAGCTCTACATCTATGGTTCTGTATTCATGATTTCATTTGAGCATCACAGCAGTCCCATAAGGAAAGGAACAATTGTTATTGTGCCTATTACATAGAAAATTGAAGTTGAGAGACATTAAATGATTTCTCATGGTCACACGAGTTAATGAGTATCAGAAGCAGGATGTGAATACAGATGGTTCTGCCACCAAGGCCAGCACTCTATGTTGAAATAGGCTACCATGGTCTAAAATGAGACAAAAGTCTAAGGAATCAAGTGTAAAATATTTAGGCTTATAAACCAACCCATTTCCCAATTTGCCTCACTTTCATGGAGATTTCAGTTGTTATGAGCTTAATGCTATTCTGTTGCTCAATCCTTGACCTTGGCCATACCCTTAAGCCATGGACAGCTCCTATAACCCTGAGTATCTCCCACATCCAAAATAGCTGAATTCCAACAAGCAAGAGTGGGCACTCAGAAGCCACAGGTAGAAATAACTTGTTCAGGACGTGTTATTTAGCTCATCATCTAGCAACTCTGCAAAAGGCAAACAGCAGACACTTGAGGAAACAGCTTGCCTTTAGCACATGCCATCGCTAGAATGAACAAGCCCTATCTGGATTTCATTCTTTCCTTATATAGACCTAGTATATTTCATTTAGTCAAGGGACCCAGGTAGGGAAAAGTTGGTGCCATTTGTACCACATTAAACCTGCTCCAAAGACTCTTTCCTGGGGGGAAAATGTTATTTGTGAAGAAAATTGGTAAAAAAAAAAAAAAAAAAAGTACTAGTTTAATGAACATTAATTAACAAAGTCTGGCGAAAACACATTTGCTGAGTGTCTTCAAAAATTAATACAAAGGAATTCAAACTAAGAGGATGGGGGAAGATGAAAATTATCTACACATACCCATCAAGATAGCACAGGTATGAGCTATAATGAAACAAGATGAGGAGTTAAGATTCCCAAATATAATAGGAGAAATAAACAAACAAAAATCAAGAAGAGGACCAGAAGTAAAATTCATGGCTTCAAATGTCTAGACAGAAATATCCAAAGTTTTAGCTGCAAAAAATAGAAAAGAAAGAAATAAGTTCAAAAGAGTAAATCTGATCTCCTGAAATTCTCTTAAAAAGGTATCTCAAGATCACCCACTGCCTCCTAGGTCATGGCCAGTCAGCTTGACATTTTTCCTTTCTTTGGACTTTGGTGACTATGCAGGAAGAACATGGCTGATAATTTTTATGCAGCTCTGTCTCACATAAATCCAGTTCAAGCAAAACTCAAGACATCACCCTCATAACGCCATTGGTTCTCTTTCAGAATGAAATATGAACAACAACAATGGCAACGGCAACAACAACAAATTTTGGTGGTGTGAAATCCATCACTGTATGGCTATGTTTTATTTAAAAGAAATGGGATAGGCACAAGTGGACTGACATCGTATATCATTATACATTGGGAAATTCAGGGAAAAAAACCAGAACATAGCAATGGATGCTTTGGCAAAAACTAATGAATGAAGAAACAGAAACCCTTCTTTTAACTACTCTCACTTACCTTGTCTTCAGAGATATCAGTCTTGTCTGCTTCTGTTCTCCACTCTTGTACCCATCCCTCTTATTATTTCCATAAAGAGAGTATTTCCCCAATGTTCTTTCACCTCCTTCTCTCTCCTTTTTATATTCTCTCCATTGGCAGTCTGCCATGATTTCAACTATACTCTAAGCAAAGGACGTCTTTATCAATGTCTCCAATCCTAGTGTCTCTCCCAAGATTCAGACCTTTCTTTTCAATTACTCCAAGAACATTTTGTCTGCTTTAACATACAACAAAATGGTCTATTTTTCCCTATTGAATTGGTAAAAAAAAAAAAAAAAACAGTTGTTTCCATATCAGATAGACCTGTGCAACTTTGAAGTATGTCAGAAATTCAGAAATTAAACCCAGCCCAAGTCGCTCATGCCTGAACACATTTGGAATTCATTTTAGGCTCCAAGGAAATCTATATTAATCAGTTCTCAAGGGAAGTGTTTTGGGAGATCTGAGGAAGACAGGTAAATGGAATCAGCGAAGGATTCAATGAGGAAATGGTATTTTAGCTGCAATTTAGGAAATGGTGAGAAATTTCAAAGGGGAAAGAGGAGAATTTTCTAAGTATAATAAAGAGAATGAATAACCATTTAAGGAAGAGTATAATATATGATCAGATATTAAAGACTTATCCAGTTGGGATAGAGCATTAAGTACAGGAAAAAAAAATGACATGAAATTACTAGAAACATTAAGTATTATCAGATTTG
This sequence comes from Sminthopsis crassicaudata, assembly GCF_048593235.1. Taxonomy (NCBI): domain Eukaryota; kingdom Metazoa; phylum Chordata; class Mammalia; order Dasyuromorphia; family Dasyuridae; genus Sminthopsis; species Sminthopsis crassicaudata. The sequence continues at coordinate 739,730,701 of NC_133617.1, read as the reverse complement.
GAAGAATTTTTAATGGCTAGCAAAGAAATTTGAAAATTTTGGTATTTAATAGGGAAATGTAAAGTTCTCATTTTTTTTTACTCCACTTTAGAGCCACTTCCATCCCACCCACTATTTTCAATCATTTCTACTACTTCCCCCATCCATCCACCCTCATCCTTGCTTTCCAGTTCCTCTTTCATGTTGTCTTCTCTCAGCCATCCACCCACACACACATATTATAACTCCTTTAAGACAGGAATTGTTTTGTTTCCTTTTATATCTATGCTTGGTGCTTAGTCACTGGCATGTGATAAATGCTCTGTAAATTTACCTATCATCTGTCTATCTACCTATATATTTATCTTACTTTATATTTGTTTGTCTATCTACTGATTAATCTGCTTAACAGAATAGAGGCAAAATTATATTTCTAAAGGTTGGAAGGTACCGTGAAGATAATCTTGCCTAACTCCAATAGGTTATAAGTGAGAAAATTGATTCCCAGAGAAACGAAGTACTTTCCCATAATCCTGCAAATAATAAATATATTATAAATATAGTAATATTTATATATGTATAATAATATGAATTTTATCATTATAAATATTATATAGTTTTCAAAAGCAGGTCATTTTGGTGCTAAGCCTAAAACTACTCTTTCCATAACATAATGCTATCTCTTGACTGGAGCTCAAATAAACAAGATTATTCTGGTAGAGAGAGGAAGGAAAAATGTAGCAGAGATAGGGAATATAAAGGATGCTTATTCTTTCCTAAGGGATCACAATGTAACCATCCAGGAGCTATTAGTTAATAGACACCATTTCAATCAAACTGTCCTATTCACTATTCCTTGGTTCACTCTCACAAAACTCTTCCAAATAACCATGAAATACACAGAGAATCAGAAAGTATATAAAATATACGATAGTGTATAGCATCATATAAATAGCAAAAAAGACTAGGTTTGGTAAAATCTTGCTTCTGTTAATTTACTTGTGCTCCCCTGCTCTGTTTCCTAACCAGTAAAAGAAGAGACTTTTCCTATATTGTCTTTGAGCTTCCTTGCCAGTCTCTGTCTTATCATATGGTTTTTGTTAATTTGATTATTAATATGGTCAATTATACTAATAGTTTTCCTAATACTGAACCAGCCCCACATTCCTGGTATAAATCCTACTTGATGGTGTATTATCCTGGGGATGATTTTCTGTAGTCTTTTTGCTAATATCTTATTTAAGATTTTAGCATCAATATTCATTAAGGAGATTGGTCTATAGTTTTGTTTTGTTTTTTCAGTTTTCAACCTACCTGGTTTAGGTATCAATACCATGCAGTCTCTGTCTTATGTATCTATTCTGTCTTTTTCCCATGTTTTTATTTCCCTGGTATTGATATAGGAGAATGAATTATAAAAAAATTGGAGTTTTTCATCATGGTTATTAAGCTTTGCCATGCACTTTTTGTTCCTTCACTCCTGTTGGATACCGTACAGGGAGCTGTTTTTATCCAATATATAATTGATGATTTCATAAACCTAATAACATTTTAAATATTCAAAAAGATCATTTTTTCTTTTAATGAGAATAGCCAAAGCTAAACCATAGCTCCTTCACTATACTGAAGGTACTCTCTAGAAACAGTCTAATTCAATAGATAAAACTTTGCTTTAGGGAGGAAATGATTATCTCAAGAACAAACTACAATCTCCAAAAATATTGTTAAAACTAGAGAACTAAGGTTTTGGTGTATCCTATTACTTTTTCCTTTGAGAAAACATAAAAAGCCATATTCAATATAGAAAATAGACTTGGGGGCAGAGCCAAGCTAACAAGAGCAGACATGTATATATGTGAGCTCTATGAGCTTCCCTCAAATTAGCAGCAGATTAAGCCTCTGAACTGGCTTTGGAGTGATGGAACCCACAAATATTTATAGTACAATAGATTTCTAGAAGAAGATACTTTGAGAGAACTTAGAAAAGGTCTGTTTCAATCAGAAAGGGGGAGAGTCTGCCGAGCCCAGACCTCAACAAAGGGAGCCCAGGACAGGGAGCCAAGTGGTGGAGCCAGGGTAATATACATCCCACACCAGAGAATCTACTATGAGGCTCTTAGGCTATTCTCTCCAGATTGCAAACTGTGATTCAGCAGATTTGCTGGGAGGCATCCAAAACAAATACAAAAGGTAAATTGTGAGTCACTAAGCCATGGAAGAATACATGAGATGGCCACATATTCCAAGCACTAGAAGTCAATCAGCAGAATTGCCATAGGGAAAACTAAAGTGGCTATTGACTCTTTGCTTTAAAAGCACACCTCAGACTTTAAAAAAATGAGCAAAAAATCAAAAAGAACTTTGACAATGGACAGCTTTTATGGAGAAAGAGAAGAACAGACCTCAAACTCTGAGGATCCTAAAGGCAACTCAACTGTAGATGAAGCCCCAAAGGGTGATATGAGTTGGTTCCCATTCCACAAGACTCTCTTGGAAGAATTCAAAAAGGATCTTAAAAATATTTAGAAGAGAAATGGGGAAAGGAAATGAGATCTCTGCAAGAGGGTACAGAAAAGAAAAACCAGAAATTATCTGAAGAAAACTCCTTAAATAATATACTTGATGATTTGGAAAAAGCATATAAATTACATCTCATGAGGAGGCAAAAAAGACCTATTGCAATTGAGGGAAAGAGGGGAGGGAGATGAGCATTATGCAAATCTTATTCTCATCATATTTGGCTCAAAGAGAGAATATCAGATGCATTTAGCTTCAGAGAGAAGCTTGTTTTACCCTATAGGGAAGTAGGAGGGGAAGGGGGAAAGGAAGAGGGAAGACTAATAGAAGGGAGAATAGAAGTAGAATGGGAAAGGTATAAGAAAGGGGGCCTGCAAAAGGGGAGGAATATTTGAGGGAGCATGTGATCAATGACAAAATACTGGAGAGGAGGGAAGAGGCAAAAAGGAAGAGAAAAATATAAGTGGGGGTAAATAAGATGTCAATAAATTTTATAATCTAAGTGAAATGAAGGAATACCCACAAAAATATAGATTGCCCATATTAAACAGAAGAGGAAAAAATACTTAAATAGTCCCATTTTAGAAAAATAAATAGAACAAGCTAATAATCAGCTCCTTAAGAAAAAATCTCCAGGGCCAGATGGATTTACATGTGAATTCTACCAAATATTTAAAGAACAATTTATTCCAATACTATGCAAACTATTTGAAAAAATAGGGAAAGAAGTCCTACCAAATTCCTTTTATGACACTTATATGGTGCTGATAACCTAAACTAGCTAGGGGAAAAACAAAGGGAAAAATTATAGACGAATTACCCTAATAAATATTGATGCAAAAATCTTAAATAAAATATTAGCAAAGAGATTACAGAAAATCATCCCCAATATAATACATCATGACCAAATAAGATTTATAGCAAGACTGCAGGGTTGGTTCAGTATTAGGAAAACTATTAGCATAATTGACTATATCAATAATCAAACTAACAAAAATTATATGATTATTTCAATAGGTGCAGAAAAAGAATTTGATAAAAATCCAATACCTATACCTATTAAAAACACTATAGGAATAAATGGACTTTTCCTTAAAATGATCAGTAACATCTATTTAAAACCATCAGCAAGCATCATATGTAATGGGGACAAACTAAAACCATTCCCAATAAGACCAGGAGTGAAATAAGGTTACCTACTATCACTATTACTATTCTATATTGTATTAGAAATGTTACCTTTGGCAATAAGAGAAGAAAAAGAGATTAAAGGAATTAGAGGAGGTAATGAAGAAACCAAATTATCACTCTTTGCAGATGATATGATGGTATACTTAGAAAACCCTAGAGAATCAATTAAAAAGCTATTACAAACAATCCACAATTTTAGCATAGTTGCAGCATACAAAATAAATTCACAGGAATCATCAGAATTTTTATATATTACCAACAAAGTCCAACAGCAAGAGATACAAAGAGAAAGTGCATTTAAGATAACTGTTAATAAAATAAAATATTTGGAAGTCTACCTGCCAAAACAAAGTCAAGAACTACATGAACACAACTACAAAATACTTTCCACACAAATTCAGATCAATCAAGTGGAAAAAAAACATCAAATGCTCATGGGTAGGCCAGGCAAATATAATAAAAATGGCAATGCTACCAAAATTAGTCTACTTATTCAGTGTCATACCAATCAGACACCAAAGAAATAATTTACAGATCTAGAAAAATAATAACAAAGTTCATCTGGAAGAACAAAAGGTCAAGAATTTTTTAAAGGAATTAATGAAAAAATGCAAAGGAAGGTGGCCTAATTGTGCCAGACCTAAAATTATATTATAAAGATCAGTCACTTTTAGTACTGACTAACAAGGTAGTGGATCAGTGGACTAGGTTAGTTTCACAGGAAAAAATAGTTAATGACTATAGTAATCTAGTATTTGACAAACCCCAAAACAGCAGCTTTTAGTTTGACTATTTTATAAAAACTGCTGGAAAAATTGGAAACTAGTATGACAGAAACTAGGCATCGACCAATACCTAAAACTGTATATCAAGATAAGGTTGAAATGGGTTCATAATTTAGAAATAAAGAATAATATTATAAGCAAATTAGAAGAACAGAGGATGATTTATCTCTCAGATCTGTGGAGAAAGAAGGAATTTGTAGCCTAAGAAAACCTGGAACTCATTATTGAACACAAAATAGATAATTTTGATTATATTAAATTTAAAAGTTTTGCATAAATAAAACTAATGCAGACAACATTAGAAGGGAAGCAATAATTTGGGAAAACATTTTTACATTCAAAGGTTCTGATAAAGGCCTCATTTCTAAAATATAGAGAGAATGGACTCAAATTTATAAGAATTCAAGCTATTCTCCAATTGATATGAACAATTTTCAGAGGAAGAAATTGAAACAATTTCTAGTCATATGAAAAGGTGCTCTAAATCACTATTGATCAAAGAAATGCAAATTAAAATAACTCCAAGGTATTACTACACATCTCTCAGACAATGACAAATGTTGGAGGAGATATGGGAAAACTAGGACACTAATACATTTTTGGTGGAATTGTGAAGTGATCTAACCATTCTTGAGAGCAATTTGAAACTATACCAAAAGTCTATCAAAATGTGCTTACCTTTTGATCCAGCAGTGTTTTCTACTGGCTTTTATCCCAACGAGATCATAAAAAAAACAATAAAATCTTCCAATCTACCTACTATTATGGTGACAGTCGGATAGCTAGTAAATATCTGAGGCTAGATTTGAACTCCAATCTCCCAACTCTGTCTTCAGCACTCTATTCACTGCATAGCCTTTTCCTCCAAAATTCCTTCTTAATTCTCCCATGGAGAGGTAATGAATGAAAGATGTTCAGGAAGAGGGAACCTGCCATTTCCCAAATTGTACTTTTAGGTAGCACTCCTGTAACTATGTACTTTATTTATCTTTATTATATTTCATCTTATTAGACAGGATCTATTATTCTAAGCTTGTCAGATGTTTTTGAATCTTGACCTTTTCTTTCAGTGTGTTTCCTCTCCCTCCCAACTTCATACTATTTGAAAGTTTCCTAAGTCTGCCATATATACTTTTAGCCATGTCATTGACAGAAATATTAAATAGTTCACTGCCAAAGACTTATCGCCGAACACTACAGTTGAAAATTTTGAATCCAGTCATTTGTTCAGTCCCAAATCTACTTACTTCATTATCATTAAACCAGTAGTCTTCTATTTGTCCACATGCATAGCATAAAAGAATTTATCAAAGTCCTTGCCAAAATTCCACCATTCAATTATATCCTCGGCCTACCCCTGGTCTATCACTTTACAATAGCACCAAAAAAATAGGTTAGCTTGGCCCTAGTTTTGGAACATGAACTCTTCTCAATAAAACCATGTTAGAGTTTCATGATTATTGTGAAAGACATTCTGTCTTTAAGATCTTCTTTCATAAGAAATAATTAATGATGAAAAAGACAGAAAATATTTTTATAAAAGGAAACACATATTTATTCTCAAAGATCTTCTGTACCACCACTGTTATGAACAATTTGATATTTAATATGAATAGAAAAAGAATTTTTTAATATGAACTGATAAAATATGTACATGAAGAAACAGCTTTCAGATGAGAATTGGATAGCTTTGAAGAAAAAATAATCTGTGGTACAGATTTGAAGACTCAGATCTTTAATAATATAGAATGATGTCTTACTTGTGTTGGAAGAATTTGATACTATAAAGAGAAAGAGGGGGAAAGCATTTTATTTATTGTTAAAGTATAGAAATGTGAATGTAAGGAAGCATAGTTTTTCCCACAGTATATATGCATGAGTAATTTTTTTAATAATATTATCCCTTGTATTCATTTTTCCAAATTATCTCCCCTCCCTCCACTCCCTCCCCCCGATGACAGGCAATCCCATACATTTTACATGTGTTACAATATAACCTAAATACAATACATGTGTGTAAATACCATTTTCTTGTTGCACATTAAGTATTAGAAGGAAGCATAGTTTTAAGGAAACCTAAGAAAAAGATGGGGAAGCTCAATGATTCAGTGCACAGAGTACTGAGCTTGAAATGAAGAAGACTCATCTTCATGAGTTAAAAACTTCATAAGTTAAAAAAAATTGATGTATCTGAATACAGATAAAAAACATACTATTTTTCACTTTTTTGAACATTCTTACACAAAATGCTTATTATAGAAATATTTTACATGATTGTACATCTATAACCAGATCTCTTAATGTCTCAGGGAGGGAGGAAGTGAGAAAAGGATAGAATTTGGAACTAAAAACTTTTTTAAATGTTTTAAAAAATAGTTTTTATGTGTAATTGGGGAAAAACAAAGCATTATTTAATTTTTTAAAAGTAGGGTAAAAATAGATATCAAGGAGGAAGCCCTATAGCAGAAAGAAAGGGCATCTCTGAACTGCTGGCTATAGAAAACAGGTGAAATCTGGCAGTTCTTCTTCCCAGTATCCAATTATGGGTCACAAATCAAGATTGGAGAAGAACAGTCATGAGCATAGGTCTTTGCTGTGTATGGAGCAAGGAACTAATTTTGGAATTATGTAGCTTTCATTCCAAAAGTAGAATAATGTTTCAGCTTTATTTAATCTCCAACCTGGCTTATAAGTTTTCAGTGGGATAACCAGCACAAGATTCCCAAAGGAAAGCTGTCAATTCAGTCACTTTGAGCCTTCTTAGCTTCCCAGGAGGTTAATAATGACTGAGATCAGCAACAACCTACTGAAACTCTCAAACAAGGACAAGCTGACAAATGCAAACCTGAGTCAAGAATTTTCAGAGCTTGGATCCAAACACTACTTTGGGAACACTGAACGATTTCAGGTCCCCAGCCTAAATTATGAAAGTAGCCAAAGTATAGAAGAGGTTAAAAATTCAGGTTGGACATTTACCTCCCTTCCAGAGGCATACAGCACACTAAGATATATTCCAAAGTCAAAGAGTGATATAAAAAATAAGTAAAGAAAAAAAAAACAACTACAAAGAGATATGCAATAGAGAAGCTCAAAATACAAAGAAGATGATAACAAAAACATTTACAAGCATAACCTTGAAAAATGCAGCTTGGACACAAGTCCAACAATTCCTAGAAAAGTAAAGAGTTTTACAAAGAGCTAAATTATTTTTAAAAACAAATGAAAGTTCTAGTTGGAAAAATGGGAAAACAAGCAAAGATCTGAAAAGAGTTTTGGACAAAAGAGGTACAAAATAGTATCAAAGAAAATAATTCTAAGGCAAAACTGAAAAAATTTAATGTCTTTTATATAATGATTCTTCAAAATTTTAAATATAGCTCCTTTATAGAACTGTCTACTCTTCAGTATTCATTCATCATTACTGTCCTTCATTCCTATATTCTCTAAATATCTTTTGAACTTCTAGGTTATGTGATGAATTGACTCTGTATTCAGAATATCTTATGTATCAAATATTGGTCAACTGATTCCTTCCATCCTTTATTTGTTAGTGGATTTATTGGTACATGAGAAAACTTGATCTAAACTACTCTCTGATGTAGCCCAAGCAGCTTCCCTGAACATGAATCTCCCCTAAAATACAACAGAAAAAAATCATCTATGCCTTGACAGTCCTCAGTGATGAAAAATCTGCTACCTACAAATAATCATTCTACTACCTTTATAAATATAAAAGATACTTTGAATATACCTTATATATAACAGATACCTTTTATCTCTTTGTTTTCAACCATGTACAGTTTCCCTTAGTATGTTAAGAAATGGTTAACAGTACTCCAATTCCCTGAAGTCAACAGGGCCACTTCTCCAGATAGACTACCCAAATAAAAACAAATGTCTCAGAGGAATCTAAGGGAAAGGGAAGTGAACTCTCTGCAATAGGGCTAAAGTCTTTTTTATCTTGAACCCTTTGGGCAATCTGAAGCAGCCTATACACACTTTCTCAGAGTAATGTATTTAAACACATTTATCAAGATACTTTAAAAACCAAATTCCTTGACCTTTGGTTAAAAAACCTGTGTTTCAAGGAATATAGGATACTGTGTCAGGAAGATCAGATAAAGTCTGCCCTCATTTCTGGATTGCCTATTTTATAACCTATTATTATTTGGATCAAGAAACTTCATTTCCCTGGGCCTTTTCTTTTCTAAAAATGGATATAATAAAGTTTTTTGCATTATTGCAAAATTTACTTAATTTGTACATATTGTTATTAGGAAATAATTCACCATGTTGCTAACAGTATTACATTTTCGTTATTGAATTTATAGAATTGTTGAAGGAAATGCCTTTGTCCATGGGAGTTATGATCTTATGCTCAAATTGAAAGGGTAAGGTAAAAGGAGAAAATGGAAGAGAAATGAAAGTTGTGGACAAGGACATCTACCTGTTTAAAAATGAACATTAATCTATCTAAAATTTGGGTTTTTGTGTAGAAAAAAAGATTCTGAAGTATTGTTAATCAATTAATTAATTATGCTAGTCAGTAATCAATAAATTGATGGTCACTTAACTTTTCTCTCAATTAACAAACATGTCATGGGGGACTCTGAAAAAAATCAATCATGTTCATAGCTTCTGACAAAAAACTCCTCTGACAAATGAAACTCAATCCTGATTGGTAGAGGTAATTAATTAATGAGAAGGCAAATTAAAATCTTCAGCTCCTCCCTTAGCTTGATTGTGAAACTCAGAAGCCTCAAGGTATTTGGGCAGAAACAATCCATCTACACCTCTATGGCTAGTTTTTATCTTCATGAGCTTGGAGTTGCCCTAAAAATGAAATGGAGAGGATGAAGGACAATTTAATGGGAAAATCAAGCAGAGGACAACCCAGACTGGATTTTGTTTATACCCCAAATAGAAATCTGACTTCCCAGTTGTCTGGCAATCTAATCAATGGGCCTTGGAGGTTAGAAATAATCATACCACTCAGTCATTCCCTTCAGAGAAAGACTGACTTTTTCAGGAAAGGGATTTTTTTTAATTAACTACTTTATTTATTAAAGCTTTTCTATTTTCAAAACATAGGCATGGATAATTTTTCAACATTGATCCTTGTAAAATCTTACATTTCAGATTTCTCCCTTCTTCCCCCCAATCCCTCCCCTACATGGCAAATAATCCAATATATGTTAAACTCATTAAAAATATATGTTAATATGACTTAACATGTGTTTTCACAGCTATGGATTCATGTTTATGATGTAAATTATTTTATTTCATATTACAATACTACTGAAATCTAATATATATATATATTAAATTCAACATATGTATACATATTTTCACAATTATCTTGCTGCACAAGAAAAATCAAATCAAAAAGAAAAAAATAAGAAAAAACAAAATGCAAGTGAACAACAAAAAGAATGAAAGTGCTATGTGGTGATCCACACTCAGTTCCCACAGTCCTCTCTCTGTGTGTAAATGTCTTCATCACAAGATCACTAGAACTGGTCTCAATCATTTCATTGTTAGAAAGAGTCATGTTCATCAGATTTGATCATTGTATAATCTTCTTGTTGCCATGTATAATGATCTCCTGGTTCTGCTCACTTCACTTAGCATCAGTTGATATTAAGTCTCTCTAAGCCTCTCTCAAATCATCCTGCTGATTGTTTCTTACAGAATAATAATATTCCATCACATTCATATACCACAATTTACTCAGCCATTCTCCAGTTGATGGCCATTCACTCAGTTTCCAGTTTCTTGCCAATACAAAAAAGGGCCACCACAAACATTGTGCACATATGGCTCCCTTCAAGAGAGAGAGATCTTAAGGAAAACAAGAGAAAAAAGATGGATCACAAATTAACTTATTATTAATATAATGGTATAATATTAATTTCACCTATTCCTTTTCACCCAATTATAAGCCACCCTCCCTCCCACTCCTGATTCTTATAATTTCTTGCCTAAACTATCAAAATAGTCTCCTAATTGGCCTCCAAGATTTCTCTTTCTCCTCTCTCCAATCTAGTCTCCATCTGGCTACCAAATAAACTTCTACTTCACACATAGAAATTCTGTTTGAAGCAAGACAACTCCAGTCTTGGAAAGGAAAGAGTTGATATGAGTCATTGCAGATGATCAATGTGCAACTAATCACTTTCCTGCTTTCATTTTCAGTGTTGTCCTATTTACAAAGACCCCTAGGGTTAAGGCTAGTTATATACTTTCCAAACATCAATCTCTTTCAAAAATTCCAATTAATATGAACAAACCATCCTATCTAGAATTCTGAATACAAATTGTCTCTGTTACCTGATTGTCAGTTCTTATTATTGTCATTTATCTGAAAGAAGTGTTGTGAGACAAAGCAAAAGCTTTTAGAAAGAAAAGCAGATGTATTCTTTCCTAATTTCATTATAAAGCAATGCCTTCAAAAAAGCACACATGCCCCTGCCAAAATCCAGCAGAAAACTGAAAATATCTATTCCATTAAATTCAACCTTGAATTGGAGGGAGTAATTGTAGCTCTAAATTGAACTGGGTTATCCAGACCACCCATTTTCTCTACCAATTATGTATTTAAAGCTCTTTGAAAGAAGAGGTACCCACATCTCCCCACCAATTATCTGTACACTAAAAAGCATGGGCACTAAATGATAATGAGATTTACCATGCTCTTCCCATAGGAATTTGTAATAATATTGGGAAAAGGGGAAGATCCTTAAATGAATTATCAATCTTCATACCCTCCAGAAATAGTTAATGAGACTATCACACCCCAAATCTATCAAAGGTCAGTAGTCTTTCCACCTAGGGATTTTTTTTTCAAAGTAGTCAATAGAGAACCTGAGTTGTTGAATCCCACTAGATAAACCCATCACTTTGCTCCAGAGAAGTGTATTTAATGAAAATTATTGAGCATGTAGACAAAATCTCAGAGTTAGAGAGCCCTCAGAGACTATTCTTTCTTATACTCTAAAAAGAATACCCATTACAACATACGTGAATAGTCATCTAAACTCCCCTTGAAATCCTCCAAGGAGGAAGAATCCATCACCTTCCAAGCCAGAAAGCCAATTCTACTTTGAGCCTTATCCCATGATCAGGAAGGTTATTGCTTTGGTGGAGGGAGTTTCTAACACTGAGCCTAAATGTGTTTTTCTCCTATTTCTACCCTTTGCTTCTGATTCATCCTTCTGCAAACAAACAGAACAATCCTAACCCTTAAATATTATATTAATTTTAAAACTTAAAAGACAGCTATCATGTTCCTCTTAAGGCTTCTCTTCTTCAGGGTAAACCTCCCCAATTATTCCAACTGACTCATTTCACATGGACTTGAATTGCTTCACAATCCCAGTGGTGCTCCTCTGTACATTCACCAATTTATCCTTCTCCTAACTTTTTGATCCCAAAATTAAGAATAAAACTCCTTGTATTATCTGACATTAGAAACTGTAGAAAGGCGATTTTACCTAATGTATAAAATAAGGACTTCCTTCTTTCTGGAATCTATGATTATATTAATAAAACTCAAAATTGCAAAAGATTGCTTATTTTAATTAGTATATCATCTCTTTGACTCCTATAGAACTTGTTGTCCCCTAAAACTCCCAATCTGTTTCAAACCAATTGCTCTTGAGTCATGCCTCTCAAGTCATACTTGTGAAGTTCATTTTTTTTTCAATCTAGACAAGACTCAAAAAGTAATGATCAAGTTGGCAGGTAGATAGGTTGAATACTAGAGTGGAAGCCGTAAAGATCCAAGTTTGAATCCTTCCTTAGATACTTAGAAGCCACATAAGAGCAAAACAATTTCTGTCAAGCTCGGTTTCCTCATTTGTAAAAGGAGGATAATAATAATCTCTACCTCACAGGGTTGTTATAAGAATCAAGAGATGATATATATGAAACATATTACAAACTATAAAGAACTATATAAATGTTAATAGCTGTAGGACTTTATATAGCCCCTTCATGTTTGCTAAGCACTTTATAAGGGTTATCTCATTTAATCCTTATAAAGCCCCATAAAAAGGTGCTATTCTTTCTATTTTATAGGTGAATAATTTTACAAAATTATTTGCACATCTTATGAGTGTCTGTTGGAGGATTTGAACTCATCTTCTCAATTCCAAGTCTAGCACTCCATTGTACCAACTAGTTACCCCATTAGGCTAAGCCAGAGACAAAGAATAATATTAACAGAAGCAGAGACTGTCAGAAGTGATGATACCATCTGAGACTGATATCTGCTTGAGTCTTCTTAAAATCTTCCTCCCTGCTGACCTCCATTTGATCTAAAGGCATGGTTGAGATAGCCTTGCCTCTGTCCTGATCTGATCTATGCACTTTTCTATCACTAAGATTAGAAGTTTCTGAGAAAAGGAAACTATCATTTTTCATGTTCACATTCTTAACACCTAGCCTAGGTACTTGTACACTGGAAAGCTTAATAAATATTTGCTGAATCAAACTTCACTGAATCGAGTCAAACTGAACTGAATTAAATCAAGAAGACAGTCGTGATTGTCTTTTGTTATGGCTCTGCTACTTATTAGCTATGTGACTATTGACAAGTCAGTTAAACTGAGTTCCAATTCCTTCATCTGTAGAATGGGAGGGATATGCTACATATCCTCTGAGGCTCCTTCCAGCTTTATGATCCTATTACTTTTATAGTCTCCCTTAGGGCTCACTGCAGATACTTATGGCATAGCTGACCAAGATAAGGATGTTTATAGTCTGACTATATAGATGAATAATAACTATTCAATACTAGCCCTTACAATAATCAAACCCATTGCATTGGACTTGATAGGTTCATGCTCAACTAAGTTAAATCACTGATCATCTCAATAAAATCCTCTTTCTATGGGATTTCCTAAATGACTAATGAAGGACCAGAGAAATAGTAGATAACCGCCAGGGTCAATTTTTAAAGAGGCAGCTCCCTACTGTATGAAGCACAGGGAAGGGTCCCTTCTGTCCTTAGAAAATGTCCTTTTATGAGAAATTACATTTACAAGGGACATTCTTTCTTTACACAATTAGCTTACTTTCAGGTAATCAACAAACATTTACTAACTACCTATTCTTGTTCATGTGCCAAATAACATCCTTAGAGATTACATTTAAAATTTAAATTTTCCAAGGCAGGGATAATTTATAATTTAGGCTCAATTAGGCATAATTCCAGTATAAATGATTAATATCAGAAATTTTAAGAGAAAAAAAAGGAGAAAAGATAAAAGATATTAGATCCCTGAAGAACAGATAGGCAAGAAGAGGAGGGATACTGATGAAGGTATTCATAAATGCATTATTATATTTCAAGTGCTGACATGTGGAAGATGGATTAGGCTTGTTTTTTGTTTGTTTGTTTGGTTACTTGGGTTTGTTTTTGCTACAAGGGTAAGGGGAAATTTCCTAGCAATTTAAACCAAGAATTTAATGGGCTTTCTCAGGAGATCCTTAGGTGGATAGACAGACAGACAGGTAGATAGTATAGTATTACAATATAGTATTAAAATATTTGAGAGACATAATTTCTGGGTAATTCAATAATTTTATTAATAAGGCAGAGCACATTAATAAAAGGATGGTCATTTGACCATTTCTCTTAGATCAAAGATCCATAATGACAACTGGTTCTTGGAAGATTAGATATTCACAAAGTGGCATTCAATACTGTTGGGTTAATACTTTTTTTTGGATGGGTTAATACTTAAGGAGAAAATGGCTATTAGGGTGAGCTATATTACAATGAGGATCTTGGTATAGTTTGAGTCACCCAAATTTTGATCAAAGACACTCATCAATTCCCATACACTTGTATCATCACTTTTGACAGTCCTCAACCACTAAATCTTTGGTTCTATTAATCTCCTCCCCCTCCCATTCCTCTTCCTGCTTCACCTAATGAGGCAACTAGGGGGTAAGATGGTTAATGATAGACTTGGAATTAATATGTTGAGTTCAAATCTTTCCTCTACCACTCCTAAAATGTATGATCTGAAGCAAATCATTTTGTTTCTCTTATTGTAAAACAGAGATAATAGTAGTACATCTTTTATGGAGCTTTATAAGAATTAAATGAGATAATACATATAAAGTGCTAAATAAAATTAAAAAGCCACATTAAGGCTAACAGCGATTATCATTTATATAATCCTTTATAGTTTGCAGTATGTTTCAAATAGATCATCTCCTTTGAGATGATCAGCCGAGACAACAGCCCTATGAGGTAGAAATTATTCATTTAAGAGTTCAAATCATATAAAAGAGATAGAAGAAAAATTGGGGAAAGAAATGACAATCATGAAAGAGAATTATGAAAGAAGAGTTCGCAGTTTGGAAAACTGCCTAAAAATTAAAATTGGCCAAGGAAAAAAGAGATACAAAAATCCACTGAAGAAAACAACCCCTTAAAGACCAATTGGAAATGAAAGCACAAAGGCTAAATGAGGAAAGCAATGCCTTAAAAGTTATAACTAGCTAAATGGAAGCTAATGACTATATCAAACATCAAAAGAAAATGCAAAATACCTCATAGGAAAAAAAACTGATTGACCTGGAATATAGAACTGGGAGAGACAATATCAGAATCACTGGACTATATGAAAAGCATAATTAGAAGAAGGACCTGGAAGCATCTTTCAAGAAACTGTCAAGAAAAACTGTTCTAATTTCCTGGAACTAAAGGGCAAAATAGGCATTGAAAGAATCTATCAATTACTTCAGGAAAGAGATTCAAAAACAAAAACCCCAAGGAACATAATAGCCAAATTTGAGAATATCAAGTCAATGAAAAATACCTTAAGTGCCCAAAAAGAAACAATTCAAATATTTCAGAGAGCCAGAATCAGGATTACAAAGCACTTGGCAGCTGCAACATTAAAGGATCAGAAATCATGGAGCATGACATTTCAGAAGGCAAAAGAGCTTGGAATACAACCAAGAATCACATACCTGGCAAGATTAAGCATAATGCATGATGGGGAGGAGGTCACTCAATGAAATAAGAGAATTTTAAACTTTCATAAGAAAACCAGAACTAAATCATAAAATTGACCTCCAATATGAAGACCCAAGAAATGCATAAATGGGTAAAAATCCTGATCTCCGTCCAAATAAAAGCAAAAATATAACTAATTAAAAGAGGTAAGGAAGAAAACTACATCTTGCTAAAAAGAATTATAGAGGTGCCAAATTTATAAGAATAAAAATCATTCCCCAATGGTTAAAGGATATGAACAGGCAGTTTCCTAATGTAGAAAACAAAGTTCTCTATAAGTCTATGAAGTAGTACTCTAAATCAATTTTGATTAGACAAATGCAAATTTTTAAAATTCTGCAATGCCACTTCACATCTGTCAGAATAGCCAATATAACCACCAAAATGAATGATAAATATTGGAGAAGATTTGGGAAAATTGGGACACGTACATTGTTGGTGGAGTTGTGAATTGATCCAACCATTCTGAAGAACAATTTAGAACTATGCCCAACAGGTAACCAATTTGTGTATATCCTTTGAACCACAAAACCGCTACTAGGTTTTTATTTCAAAAAGGTCATAAAAAGGGGGAAAGGATCTACATTGCAAAAGTATTTATAGTAACCCTTTTCTGTATTGGCAAAGCACTGGAAATTGAGGGTTATGCCCACTGATTGGTGAATGGCTGGACAAACTGTGTTATATATATGTAATGGGATACTATTATGCATAAGAACAGGCAGATTTCATAAAAATTTGGAAACATTTGTACAAATTGATGCAAAATGAAATGAGCAGAACCAAGAAAACATTCTACCCAGTATCAACAACATTGTGTGATGATCAAGTAAAATTGATGCAACTCTTCTCAACAACTACTAAAACAAATACAAGGAAAATTTTGCTATCCATAATCAGACTCTGAATACAGATTGAAGCATATTTTCTACTTATTTTTCTTTCTTTTCCTTTTGAGCTGTTTCTTCTTTCACAACTATATTAATATGGAAATATGTTTTACATAATAGTACATGTATAAACTGTATCTAACTGCCTATTATCTTTGGAAGTGGGGAGAGAAGGAAGGGAAGGAGAAAAATTGGAACTCAAAATTTTGAAAAAAAATTATTGCTAAAAATTTTCTTGACATGTAACTGGGGAAAAACCAAATGCTATTGAACTCAAGTCAAAAAAGATTAATAGTCATAAGGTGGTTGCAATGGGCCATTCCCTGTGTTAAATACTAGAAATAAAATAGAAGAGAGCAATACAATATTTGCCATCAAGGAGCTTACATTTGATTGAGGAAAGAAAGCACATAAAGAGAATCTTGAAGTAGAGAAGGATATTCTGGATAGTGTCATGTGAATAAGACTGCAGAAAATTTGGGGGCAGCCCAGACCTAGGCAGGATATAGCAAAAAGCTCACTTATCTAAAGTGGGAGAGCCAGAGTTAAAATCCAACTTTCTGATGTGCTGTAGAAGATTGATAAGTAGGGCTCCAGTGAGGTTGTTAGGGACAATTATTGCATTGATACAATTGTATTCACTAGCCTTTAGGATCCCTTTGAAATGAAATTTTTGAGAATTATAGGAAAAATAGAAGTTAGGCTTCTTGAAGAGAGACCTTTACAAATTTATTTTGCTCTAGTTCTGATACAAACAATACCATCCCACAGATTAGATTCACAACATTCAATATGGTACAGAGCTAAATTATCAAACTCACAGCTGGCTTCCAAAATTCTGAAATGTAACTCAAACTAAATTAAAATGGATTTGAGAAATGTCTGACAAAATAAAAATACAACACAAATAATTTATGTTATTCTAAAATAATATAGCAGGCATCCTTTTTAATTGAGTTTGATACCGCTAGGAGATTAAGGAAAATGGCATTCCCTCCTTTAACCTTACTTCACAATTATAGGCAAGTCACCTCACTCTTAGTGCCTCAGTTTTCACAATGTAAAAATTAAATAAACAGACTACTTAATTGCTAAGATCCCATCTTAGCATCTAACAGTTTGCATCTAAGAGATCTGATCAATCTTTTCCATTCTTCTAGTCATATAAGAGGAAAATCTTGGAGGTAGGATGATAGATCAATCAATAATGCAATCCTCATTAGCTACCTGAAATCCAGAGTGATTAATAAGCTTTGATGATAAAATACAAGGACTTCCTGCCTTCCCTTTGGTTCCCATGGCTACAGTTGTATTTGGTTGTGGCAAACTTTGATTTCTTCTTGTTGAAAGCTAACCGCCCATAAGAGGAATATAATTCTCTTTGAAAAAAATATAAAAGCCTCCCTTTGGCAGGGAAGGAAGGCAGGAAACATTCCTTTTGTGATGGAATCTGACCACTCACTTTTAACAGGAACTCTTGGCAGTCTAATCAAATCAAAGTGGCAAACTGGTTCTTTTCTTCCATCTCAAAGTGTGCTGATAGCAACCCAGGGTTCATTTACTGGCACAGAAGGTCATCTGCTTTCTAACACATCTCCACTATTTATGTACCAGGCCACATGGCTTTCTTCATTGAGACTGAGGAGCAAAGAATCAAAAAGGACTTTGTTGACAAAAAATCCAGTTGGAAAGGAGACAGGAAGAAAATTTTAGAGCTCAAAATCTCATAAAGGTGAATGTTGAAAATTATCTTTATATATCATTAGAAAAAATAAAATACTATTTAGTTATTGTTTTAAGTATGCTATTTCCCAGGAATAGAAGAAGGTACGGGTATTAATGGTTAGTGAATTCTTACTAAAGGGAACTATGATAGTCATATACTGAACTCATTTTACTAAGATGTACCTCTTAATAGTGATCAAATTTAACATAATCATAACTCTCTTATCAAGCTTATCAAAAAGAACTTAGAAAGCAGGACTAATGATCTTGAAGTCCTGTTTAAAATATAACAATAGGAGCACAGATGGCATTTATATCCCAAACACCTAAATTCTAAAGTTTGCTCCAATAAGACAAATTTTGGATCGTTTCTTCTTGCCTATCCTATGCTGCTTTTGTCTATACCGTACCATCCATTCAACACATTTGTAGGTAAAAAGTAGCCTGTTAAGAAGATGAACCTAAAAATAGTGTTTTAATTTCTGGGACAGATTAAAATTTAACAATAATGGTTTCTTTGCCAAGGACACAATGACAAGAAATGGTCAAATGTATTTATCTGCAGTCATACAAATCTGATCAAGAGCACCATGAAATGAAATGGGTGAAGATGACCATGCATATATTCCAAGTTAGATATCCCAGGAAAATGAATCCACAAGTAGAAAGAACTAGTCATTCACAGGAGAACTCTAATTTGGGATTGCAACATCTATTCTTTTTCATAAACTCTCTCACAAATCCGGCTTATTTCATTGTATCCTTGACACTTAACATGGTATCCAACACAATAAATGATTGGGCAATGTTTAGACTGAATGGCTTTTGAGGATACAACTTCAGTTCTGAAAGTTTATGATTTTATATTCTGTTTTATAAAAAACACATGAACATAGAATCATCCGTTAGAAGGAAATTTAGAAGTTATCTAGTCCAATATCTTCATTTAAGACATTAATAGTTAAAAGCTCAGAGGAATTTGGTTATTTACTTAATATTACACAAGGATTTAATTTTTTAAAATAGATTTAAATTCTAGATCCTCATTTAAAATCCATTGTTGTTGTCACTGTACCTTAAAGTCTCTCATCAAGGGACAATAATAGGTTCATGGATCTGAGAAACAGGAGACCAGGACTATAGTCCCCACTTTGCCATTAACATGCTATGAAAATTCCATCTAGTTATTTCATTTGTTTGAGCCCAATTTCTTCTTCTTTAAAAACAGACTTTGAAAAGTGATGATTTTTATATTCCTTATAGTTCTAATATTCAGTGACTATATACTACTCTTTCTTCCATGCCTCAATATCTCTGGCCCATTATTCATCCTTTCTTCTTTCCCTCTTGTCCCAGAAAGAGAGATTCTTTTATTTTCCAAGACTAATGCCTTTCCATAATCCATTAATCCTTTTACTCATTTCCAATGAGGAAGAAAAGGGTGATGTGTTTAAGAGACTGTTTTGAGCTCATTTAGCATCTGAAGTTTTTAAGACATATATGGAACATAAAGAAAAAAATACCTGCAAGACTATGTAATTATAGATGACTACAAAATAATGGCACAGTCCTGCAAGAATAATGTCAAAAAAGTGTCCAAAATCCAAGTTTCTGAAGTTGACAATGAATTCTACGAACATGAAAAAGAGCTTTAAAAATTTGGCACCACATTGACACTTTTTAGAGATTTAGAATCACAAAGGAATATGTAGAAATGAAAGGATAGTGATTTTTTTTACTTTAAATTGCATTACAGAAGAGTTTGATATTGATTAAAAGAATAAATGAAGATAAAACAAACTAGGGAAAAATAATTAGAAAAAATGTAATTCATTAATTGTGTTTGATAAGTTTGAGGATATAAACGTTTTAGTGAAGAGCTCATTCTTCAATAAAAATGACTAGGAAAACTGGAAATAACATGGAAGAAATCAGGTTTAGACCAACATACATATCAAAATAAACTCAAACTGAATACTAGAGGTCAGACTATTTTAAAATGTGAAGAGAACCAAAATTAATGCTTTTTCACATATAAGGTAAGGAGTATAATTCTTAATCAAAACAGGGTTGCGGGCAAACACAAAAAATAAAATAAATAATTTTCATAAACTAAAACTGAAAAAGTTCTGAATTAATGTAATCAATGCAATTAGGTCAAGAAGCAGAGCTATTGATTGGGAAAATATTTGCATAGAATATATCTGCTAAGTATCTGATATTTAAACTACAGAGAATGAATTAAAATACCTAAGATCAAGAGCCATTTTCCTAAGGTATAAATGGTTAAAGCACATGGATTAATTTCATGACAGGAATTATAAACTTTTAACAAATATATGCTACAAATCACAATATTAAGATAAATACCCATCAAAACAATTATAGGTTTTACTTTAATATCCAGAACATTTACAGAATTTCTTATTTACAGAATAAAAGATGGAACTGGTTGATTTTGAAGGGATCATAGAAGATAATGCAATAATAGAATTTTAGGAGGTCTATGAATTTCTCCATCCATTTTAGAGTGCAATTTGAAGTTATGCTCAGAAAGAGATCAAAATATTCATGATCTTTGACAGAGGGGTCCCACTGGTAGATATATCCATAAAGAGAACAGATTAAAGGGTTTCATATGCAACAAAGATATTCATAGTAGCACTTCTCTAGTAATTAAGAACTGGATACAAAGTAAGTTTGGGAAATGGTTAAATCATGAGCCATATGATTATGAGCCATAAACAATATGAACCATAAACAATAACAGGATTTTATTGTATTGTAAGAACCATAAAATATGAAAGATTTAGAGATGTATGGGGACATTTCTATAAGTTGATTCAGAGTAAAGTAATCAAAGAAAGCAAATGGAAAGAAAACAACAACAAAACTGAATCATCTGTTATTACAATGGCCAAATAGCCTCAAAGACAGGATGAGAACAATGCTTCTAGCTCTCCTTTGTGTTCAGAGGACTATGCATTGAACTTTGCTTATACTGTTGGTTTCTATTGATATAGTTGAGTCATTCATCTGAATTGATTTTTTTCTCTTTCTTTTTTAGTCATTGTTGCAATAGTTGGCTCACTGGAGAGGAGAGTGGGGAGGAACATGTTCAAAAATGAAAGTAATGTCAAAGCTCACTATCTCAACTCACTATCTCAACAGAAATAATTTTCAATAATCATAAAAGCTAAATCAGGGGCAAAGTAAGACCAAAGAAAGGATTGGACCCACCAATGTTAAGGGAAAATGGGATAATGATAAAAAGCAGAGAAAAGGGTATAAAGTAGGTAACAGTAAAAAGAAGCTTTCCTAGACAAGAATACTAAGAACTCAAGATGCATCAAGTCAATAAGCATTTTGGCCTCCTATGTGATAGGCACTGTAAAATGTCCTATAATAACTCATGATCACTGATACACACAAATTTATCTTTGGAAAATATTGATCATTTAATAATTGTGTATTTTTGCTTCAGATTCTTTTACAGGGCTCATCAACATAATGACGGATATTATTTGGCGATTCACAGGAGATTTCATGGCACCAGATTTAGTCTGTCGGGTGATTCGCTACTTACAGGTATACAGATAAGTCAAATTAAGAGATAGAATCTGTCTTTTGCACCTTTAAATGCACAGCAAGAGATCTGTGAAAGGGAATTTAAATGTATCACTACAATTCATTAAAACTTTTCAAAACATTTCTATGAATTCAAGAAATTGTCATTCTAACTAAAGGATTTGTACTTTGGGTACATACTGATGGGGTAGAACAAGAGATTCACAGATCATAATTGAAATGTACACCAGAACACGATGGCAATTGTTGCCATGTGGGAAAATTTATATATGAATGTATGTGTATGTGTTGTATGTGTGTAGTATAGATATTACACATTTATATACACACTAATGTATATTACATTTATAATTATAAAATTAATATGCATGTATCTTTATATATGCACATCTCTATATTTAAATAATTATACATATGTGTGTTTATATGTACATACACATACCACCATACTTATATACACATTCAGAGGTACAGATATAGTTATGTGTATATACAATACAAATTTAATGTTGTTCACAATCATATATATTAATATATATTTAACATGTTATACATAGTGCATATATTATTTATTATAATTTATATATTTGTATATTATATTATTATAATATATAATATGATATAAAACTTATATCATATACATATCTATAAATATATATATAGCATGCATTACATGCATATGTATTTTGTATCTAGGTGTGTGTATATAATGTATCTTATGCGTATATATATTCATGTATATGTATAAATGCATGTATATACACTGTGTGTGTACATATATATATACATATATATATATATATATATATATGTAAAAACCCTTCACTATCAAATATAAGCTCCTTAAGGCAGGATCTTTGTCTTTGTAATTTCTGTACCCAGTGTTTAGCACATCAAGTGATTAATCAATAAACATTTATTAAGCACCTACTCAAGTTCTATACACTTTTCTAAGCACTGAGTATCTACCATATAAGAAGCATTTAATGAATGATTTTTTTCCATTCTTCCATCCATTTGCTCATGAACAATAGTCAACCTTCCTGACAAGGGGATCATCCAGACTTTGCATGAAAATCTCCAGCAAGAAAGAAATGAGGAGCAGGGAGGTCCTGCCTCACAATTCAGAACTTTTCATTTTGAATTGCTTTGATTACCAGAATTTTTTTCCTTATTTAAAACCAAAATTTGTCACTTTACAATTTCTGACCTTTCTTACTACATCTGGAGTCAAGTATATCAAGTCTATTACCTTTTCCGATTGACAGTCCTTCAAATATTTGAAAACAGTCATTATATTCCTCCCAGTTCTCCAGGTTAATTTGCCCAAATTCTTTTAACCTAGAGTCATCTGCTATGTACTTGATTCCCTTCACCATGCTGGTTGTCTTACTTTGGATATTTTCTAGTTTATCCATGTCCAAGTTAAAGGTGGTGCTCAAAATTGAACACAATACTAGCTTAAGATGGAGTCTAACCAGAGATTCAATCAACTACATTTATTAAGCACATAATATGTTCTAGGAACTGTACAAAGTCAGGATAAAAAGAAAGAGGGAAAATAGTTTCTGTTCTCAAGGAATTCAGAGCCTAGAGGACTACAGAACAAACGGAAGGATGTTGAGCAAACATTTCAAATGTAGGAGTTAAAAGGCTAAAAACTACAATAGAGAATTAAGAATAGTAATTAAGAGATAGCAATGTAGCCAACTCTCAGTTAGCCATGCCAGTGGGGAAGAAAGAAAATTTTTTTAAAAATGGATATTTGGCTTTAGAATGCAAAGAGATACATCCTCACAATCTGAATAATTGGCTCTCTGTGCTTCATTCCATACCACTCTCCCCACCTCCCAATCCCCACCCAGACATGATCTTCTATAGAAGTTTCATGATTGGGCTTAAGTGAGTGCTAAAACAATGAAGGCCGAGGCAGAGACAAAATGGTGGAAGAGTCAACAAGGGAAGTGATGAAAAAAAAAAGTGAAATAAGGTAACCTAGCAGAATGAGATTTCAAAGTACATTTGTCATTACTATTTGGTCATATAAAGTCATGTATAATTTTATTATCCTTTTGGGGGGTTTCTTTGCAAAGAGACCGGAGTAATTTGGCATTCCCATCTTCATCTCATTTTTACAGATGAGGAAACTTAGGCAAATAGGGTTAAATTATTTTTTCATGCCACTAATAAATGTTTAAGGCTGGATCTGAGCTTGGTTTTTCCTGCCCTCAGACTTGGCCTACTGACATCTAACTTCCCTTAAACTGTATTACAAAGGGTAATCATCAAAATAATCTTCTACTGGCCAAAAAAATAAGATGAAGTGTCACAATACATAGTAATAAATGACCATAGCAATCAATCTGGTATTTGATAAACATCCATGCTTTAGGAGCAATCATTCACTATTTGAAAAAAAATATTCTGAGAAAACTATAAAGCAATTTGGGAGAGACTAGATGTAAACCAACATCTCACTCCATTCACCAAGATAAGGTCAAAATGAGTACATGATTTAGACATAAATGGTAGTATCATAAGCAAAATAGGTGGGCATAAAATTATATCTGTTTGATATTATTTATGATCAAAAAGAGAAAGGATCCTAAAAAATGAGAGTCAGTCCCTAGTTGATAAATGGTCAAAAGATATGAATTTCAGAACAAATCAAAGCTATTTACAGTCATATGAAAAATGCTCTAAATCACTATTAGAGAAATGCAAATCACAACAATTCTGAGGCACTACTTTATATCTATCAGATTTGCTAACTTAATAGAAAATGGAAATGATAAATTCTCCAATGGATATGGTAATTGGGACACTAGTGCCCTTTTGGGAGAATTATGAACTGGTTCAACCAGAGAATTTAGAACTCTAACCAAAGGATTATAAAACTGTGCTTACATTTGACACAGAATATTAGCGTCAGGTCTATATTCTAAAGAGATCAAAGAAAAAGAAAAAGACCTATTTGTACAAAAATATTTATCATAGCTCTTTTTGCGATGGCAAAAAAATGGAATTGAGGGAATGTGCATCAATTTGGGAAGGACTGAAAAAGTTGTGCTATATTCTGTTGGAATACTATTGTGCTATAAAAATAATGATAGTTTCAGAAAAGTTTAGAAAACTTTTATATGAACTATCAAAGTGAAGTGAACAGACAGCAAAATTTTAAGAATGATAATTTAGGAAAAAATTAGCTATTCTGATCAATACAATGACTCAACATAATCCCAAAAGATCATAATGAAAAAAATCTACCTCCAGAGCAAGAATTGGTCTGAATGCAGAATAATGCATAATTTATTTTGCTTTACTTTTCTTTTTGCAACGTGACAAACATGAAATTGTGTTTTGCATGTATAATTGATATTATATTGTTTGCATTCTCAATGGCTGAAAGAAGAGGAGAAAAAGAAAATAATTCAAGTTAAAAAAAAGTAATGAACACTAAAAATAAAGACCCACTCCTTACCCCAATATTCATACCTTCCATAATCTCTCTTTCCAGCCATATTTAATGATACTCCCTTTTCTTGTTCGCTATTCCTGCCAAACTGGATAATCAGCCATTCCTCAGATTCATCATTCATCTCCCACACTCAATTGTTTTGGTTGTTTTCCTTTTTTGTCAAATTGAAACAATGAAGTTAACAAAAAAAATTATCTTTGGCTAACTCACAACCTTTCTGAGCCTCAGTTTCCTCAAATATAAAGTACAAAAAAGGAAGGCAAGATGGTCTTTAAGGATTCTTTTCATCTCTAAATCTATCATCTTAAGAGAGACTCTTTTCCTGGAGGAATTAACAAAACAGATCCTCTAATCACAGGTTATTGTATGTACTATTTGTTTTATTATAAATGTATGTCTAATAATGCAGAGTCAACTTCAAAGTGTGCAATACTATTCCAAGGTGGAGCAGGAGGAGAGCCTGGTTGTTAAACATTTCCCAGAACATTCCTATATTACTCTATAAACATTTCTTTTGTTCAGTAGTAATGTAATAAAAGCATCCGAAAATGACTGCATTACCGAACATTGACAACAATAACAGCATCAATAGTAATAGCTAGTACATCTAGATTTTATATTCATGGGTGTTGTGTGTTTTACACAAGATCATGGATGTAAAGCATTTTCAGTGACTTCATGAAGCTATTGAAACAAAGATATGAAGGAGAATTTAGCAATAAATTAAAAATAGAGAGCTTAATTGAAATCGGCAATAGGGTGCACGCACATTGCCCGTCACCCTCCTCAATCAACAAAGTAACTAAACATACCTAATAAGAGTAGAAAGAGAGGAGAAAAGTCATAACATGATAAATATACTGGAAAGACACTTTAGTCTAGAAGCTAAAGAGCAGGTGCTTATGTGGATCAATAGGAGGAGCTGCTTTATCTTTCATTCCTTGTACTATTGTAAGCACAGGGTCACAATTCTGGTTGAAATAATAATAGTAACAATAATAATAACATAGGCTTCACTGTGGCTGAGAATATTAGCTTCAACCGTGAAGGGCTTCCAGTTAAACACGCCCTATAACTACAGAGATCCTTGTAGGGGACGTGCTAGAACAAAGTGTCACAACCCCACCCCCACTTCTGTGTCCTGGTACATAGATAGCATCCATCCCAGCTCTTTCAGAGCATCATATCCAGAGTGATAGGAATTCTATCTCATAGTGAAGTATCTCAGCTTCCAATCATCACACATGACTACTTATTGCCTGAAATCCTTCCTTTCACCCTAAACATTGAAACATTTCCTCTCCTTTTTTGCTTTAGGTAGTGCTCCTATATGCCTCAACCTATGTCCTGGTGTCACTCAGTATTGACCGGTACCATGCCATTGTCTACCCTATGAAGATCCTTCAAGGAGGCGAGTTGGTTTGTTTCTGCTAAAATGTGGTCAATAGAATGAGTCATTTGGCACTCTTTGGAGGGGGAACGATATGGTAGAGTGAAAAGAATGATGTATTTAAAGTTTAGGAATCTATATGTATATCTGTGCTTTGATACTTTTCCCCTGTCTCCCAAGGGGAGACTCAATTGGGGACTCAAGTTTCTTTTTATGTAAAATAAGGAGATTAGGACTAGATGATCCCTTAGGAGCTTTTTAGCTCTAATTGACTCTATCATGAAATTTCCGGCTGAATCATTTTGGCACTTCCCCAAAATATATTGAACCTATAAACTGAGTTCATTTGATAATGGAGGAAGGGTGAGTGCAGTATTTTGGAAGGGCCTGAAATTAAAGGTTAAAATTCAGATTTAGGCCCACCAAAGGTACAGAAGACTATCTCAACAAAACGTTTAGACAGATCAAAACAGAAGATTTGACAGCTGTTACATTGAGAATGATGGATTTTGAAGAACTATTCATGTTTCTGAGCCTTACCCTCCTTATATGATTGAATATCTTCTCTAAGTCATTCAACTCATCAAAGATTGTAGGGGAAAATAAGACAAATACAAGATAGCTATTTATTAGGTATCTAGGAAAGTGACACTAAGGTTAAAAGGGTTTCAAAACATTTTCAAAGAAATATAACAATTTGATATGATCCCAAGTTCTGTCAAGATTTTGAAAAAAGACAATACTCTTTTTTTCCATTTTTTATTAAAGATGAGTTGGGTTAATCTGGGGGGTTGCTTATTGGAAGACTTATATTTAAAGCTTTTAAAGTATTCAAACAAAGCACATGAATTAGTAAAAGAGAAATGGAGAACTTTTAGACACCAAGAATATTATCTATAGGGGCAAGAGTATGACCTAACAGGAAAAAGCATTATCTCTGAAGTCAGAGGACCTGATGTCCTTTATTTATATCTAATTGTACAAACCTTTGAGATCAGAGGTACACAGGTTATCTAATATAACCCCAGTATTTAATAAAGGAGGAAATTGAAGTCCAGGGAGTTTCAATGACTTGCCCATTGAGCATTTGAGGAAAGATCTGAACTTAGTCTTTCTAAATATCTACACTCTGTCACATTGCTTTCTAACAGACAGCAAGGAAAGTAATCATTAAATTCTAGAACATTTGACCTGCGAGAGACCCTGGAAATTATCAAGCCAAATTCTGGCTATAATAGGGAATCTTTGTTGGAAGTTAATGGAGAATAAATTGGAAATATTGCTTTGGTGAATATTATTGATGGTGATTGTTTAGGAATTGTGGGTAATAAGCATGACTTTGAAGCTAGCACATAACGCAGTCATTTCGAAAGACTTGCCTTTCCTATAGGATATGCTAATGATTTGATTAGTTTTCATAAAAAAAATTTGAAAGCCAAAGTCCAACAAAAGAAGTCAAATATTCCAAATAAATCAGTATACCTGTCCACTACATACAATAGATATTAAACTCAACAAAGAAAAGTCATTTTCAACATGCATTGGTTAATTGCCTAGTGTGGGCTAAATTTTATACCACAGGAATCTCATAGAATTATGGTTTCTATGGTTTCCTTCATCCAATGATCCAGATTAATTTCTGCTTATTTTTGCCCATCATTCATACATATGTTCCTACCTGATTGCTTCAAGGGGTCTCCTCAACATTCTAGGAGCCTTTCTGGAGTTCTCGACCTTTCAAGGAAACCAATTCATCATCTAGAAGCATGCTGCAAAGCATATGTTACATTTAGACTCAAAAGGTCTAGGTTTAAATCCCAGCCCTCCTATTTAAGTCTGACATGACCTCAGGCAAGACACTTAATCTCTCAAAGCCTCAGTTTCTTCATTGGACCAGATAAATTTTGAAGTCCCTTCCAGCTCTAAAGCTATATTCCAGTAATCAGTGGTTATCCTTTGTTCTCACTAAATGACTAGTCCATCTTCCCTTTTGGTCATATATTTCTTTATTGGTATCTTTTGAAGAAACACTAGAGATACAAAGATGAAAAAATGGCAAAGACCGCTGAGAATCTTATTTTATTTTTCCTGTGTAGTCTCAATTTATAAACTTTTAATTTTCAGAATTTCTGACTTTTTGTAAGGAAAGGGAGAGTAAGGTGTGAAGCTAGTGACCCACATATTATTCACTGACTAATCCTTTGATTTTCTTAAACAGAAAAACAAGCAAAAGTCCTGATTTTTGTTGCCTGGAGCCTCTCTTTCCTGTTTTCCATTCCCACCCTGATCATCTTTGGGAAAAGGAAACTAGACAATGGAGAAGTACAATGCTGGGCCCTGTGGCCTGATGATTCCTACTGGATACCATACATGACCATTGTGGCTTTCCTGGTATACTTCATTCCTCTGATCATTATCAGGTAAGAGTCATGTGCAGACTACGACAAGCACTTATGGCCCCTTTCTCATACATGGCTACATAGAGAAAGAGGGCCACCAGTCAGCACCAGGCAGGTGCTATAGGAGGTTCCGAAGAAATATAAGTCAGTGATTTTAGCAGCAATAGGGCATGTTATTAAGAGCAATTTAAAGTTTGAAAAATTGGGTTCCCTATATTTAAAAAGTTTAGACTCTTGTACAGATGATATAGAATCATATATGAGCACACACTAAAGGCACCAACCACAGAAAGATGGAATAAATTTGATGTTATATTCTTTTGAACTGTGAAGGAAAGGCTTAAGGGAGTGGATGTACTTGAGACTCACCTCAAATCCCATTTTCTGCAGGAGGCCATACCTACAATTTATCATTTCTAGTGGGAAAATTCTTCTCTCCAAGAATTAAATTTTGAGATGTAGAGATATATAGATATATAATTATTTACATGTCTTCTTCAGGAAAAGGTTAGTTCCTTGAGGGAACCATGTCTTTACCTTCATGTGTATCCCCAATGCCTGAAACATGGTTAAGTGATTAAAAAATCCTTCTTGGTGGTTTTGCAGACTAAACGAGATTTGGAGTCAAAATTATAATCAGAAATGGTTTCATGTTAATTTGGAAGAAATATGAGTGAACCAGGGATCCATACTTGAATCTGTGCTTTTTATTATCCTCATCATTGACTTTGCTGAAGGCAGAGAAGTCATGATTATCAAGTATTCAAATGATCCTAAGAGAGGAGGGAAAGTGAATACAATTTGGATGGGAGAGTCAAAGAGAGCTTGACAAGATTTAACACTAGGCTGAATCTAGAGTGAAATTTAACTTGGGTGCAAAGGCATAAGTTTCCTAAGTTCAAAGTAGAAAAGGCATATTAGGCTACAGCTATATATATATATATATATATATATATATATATTTAAAGCTGAAGATTTTGGTGAGCTCAATACAATTCAATGATGTGATGTGGAAGTTCAAAACACTAATGAGATCTTGAGATATAGGACTTTTGAAAATGAGCAATATTGGCCCCGGTCAGACCTCAGCTGGAGAATTGAATTCAGTTCTGAGAGTCCTGGATTAAAAGGGCCATTGATAACCTAGAAAATAGCCAAAATAAGGAAACTTGAATGGCCAATATTTTCAAGGTCACAAAGATCAGTTGGAAGGAACTAGGGTACTTCTTCAGCAGAAAGAGAATAACTGCAAAAATTTGAAAGGCTATAAATCTGAAAGTAAAATCAATTAATCACAATTTTTAGGCAACTACAATGTGCCAAGCATTGTACTAGACACTGGAGATACAAAGACAACAATGGAACAAACTCTATCCATAAGGAGCATCCATTCTATTGGGGAAGAGAAAATATGTACACAGATGGACAGATGTGTATACACACATACACACACACATGTGTATTACTATTTGTGAAGAATAAATGTATAATACATTACTGTGAAGCACTAACATTTCCTGGGATCAGGAAAGGCTTTAAGTAGATGAAGATTGACTTAAATCTTAAAGGAAGTAAAGATTCCACTGGGCAGAGATGGAATAAGTATTTATCTAATGCCTATTATCTACCAGGAACTGTGCAATGTGCTTTTATAAATATCTCCTTTGATCCTCCATCCTTGGGAGACAGACTCTATATGTGTGGGTGGGGTGGGAAATGGTTGTGAGATGGAACAAATAGATGGATCGTAAATATTAGGCTTATTCGATCTGGCCCTAGAAGCCAGTACTGGAACAATGGGTGGAAGCTGTAAAAGACAAAATTTAGTTTCAATGTCAGGGGAAACCTCCAAATCATCAGAGCTGTACAAAATATGAGTGGATTTGAAAGGTAAAGAGCTGTCCCTCATAGAAGGAGGCTTTAATCTTATGTTGGATGACCACTTGTGTATGTTGTAGTGGACATCTGGGGTAGGGGATGCATTGGTCTAGAATACTATTGAGGCCCCTTGTAACTGAAATCCTGTCTCTCTGGGTTTTTAAAAAGGGAACAAATATTAGAAAATATTTTTTCTAAATTAAGAAAAGCATGCATTACATTTTAAAATTAAATAGAAAAGTAAAACTTATGTTAAAGCATAAAAAGAGAGCACAGAGTGTTGATAGAGCAGTGCATGAGAACTCCCAACCAGCACGAAGAAGGTACATCAGGGACTAGTGCAGTCTGTGAATCCTCAAAGACTGGCATGGCTCTTGGCACTAATGGGAGCTTAAGAGCTACTTTCTGTACATCACTGCCACACTTACTTTCCTAATGACCTAGTAAGTGACTCCCTACTGACTCAATCTGTAACTGCCAGTCTCTGCGTTCTCTGAGGCTCTACACTATCTCTCACCTAGAAGGTTCTGCTCTGCTCAGGGCAGCCTATCTTTGATGATTCTGAATCCATTCATTACCCATACTTTGTCTTCGTTTTTTTGGCTCAGTACCCTGGACAGCGGCAGTTGTATCTACCCCTCTCACATTGCAACTGGCTGGGACTATAATCAGCTTTAATCCCAGGTTTAGAGCAGGCTGACAGGGGCTCCTTTGGCCACAGCCCAAGATTGTGGAATAACTATCAACCTTTTAGCTGCTCATATCTTGCCAACTTTGCTGAGTATAATTTACTGTTGAGCAGATGTTGTCGTTTGGTGCAGAAGGTGTGGGAGCCCTGGAGGAGGGGGGAATTCTTTCTGTTTTCAATGCAGAAAACCTTTCACAAGTGCCATTCTTGGTGTACTGAGAGCACTTCTGAAAGATAAGACCTTGAAGAAAACAGGAAGCAGAGGCAGCAAAACTGGGGTTTGTTTTGTGTGATCACTCCCCCTCTTAAAAGTCACAAAAATCTTTGTGCTTTTCCTCCTACACACCATTGTGTCCTAGTGTGGAGATTAGGGATCTCAACCAAACCAGTTCCCATTTAAATGACATTTTAACACTCAAAGCATATATGCATCTACATATATATATATATATATATATACATATACATATATTCATACACATACATACATGCCTGTATGTCTAATATAAACATAAATGTAGCCATATAGTCTGACTTGTTTCCTCTCTTTCCACCAGCCCAGTTGGACTAAGATTTGTATCTCCCAAAATTTCAATCAACCAACCATCAATAAGCATTAATTAAACATCTATTTTCATTGTCTTTGTATCCTCAAAGAAGGTAAAGAAATTTAAGCTTTATTAAGCACTTACTGTGTGCCAGACACTGTGTAAGAATTTATAGATGATCTCTCATTTTACCCTCACAATTCTGTGAGGTAGGTACTATTATGATTCCTGTTTTCTATGTCAGTGACTTGCCCAAGTTCATGCAACTCTCCAGAATCTGAGGCAGAATATGAATTTGAATTTTCCTGATTCTAGGCCTAGCATTCTATCTACTACAGGAAGGAAGGAAGGAAGGAAGGAAGGAAGGAAGGAAGGAAGGAAGGAAGGAAGGAAGGAAGGAAGGAAGGAAGGAAGGAAGGAAGGAAGGAAGGAAGGAAGGAAGGAAGGAAGGAAGGAAGGAAGGAGGGAAGGAAGGAGGGAAGGAAGGAGGGAAGGAAGGAGGGAAGGAAGGAGGGAAGGAAGGAGGGAAGGAAGGAGGGAAGGAAGGAGGGAAGGAAGGAGGGAAGGAAGGAGGGAAGGAAGGAGGGAAGGAAGGAGGGAAGGAAGGAGGGAAGGAAGGAGGGAGGGAAGGAAGGAGGGAAGGAAGGAGGGAAGGAGGGAAGGAAGGAGGGAAGGAGGAAAGGAGGGAAGGAGGAAAGGAGGGAAGGAGGAAAGGAGGGAAGGAGGAAAGGAGGGAAGGAGGAAAGGAGGAAAGGAGGAAAGGAGGAAAGGAGGAAAGGAGGGAGGGAGGGAGGAAAGGAGGGAGGAAGAGAGGAAGGAAGGAAGGAAGGAAGGAAGGAAGGAAGGAAGGAAGGAAGGAAGGAAGGAAGGAAGGAAGGAAGGAAGGAAGGAAGGAAGGAAGGAAGGAGGGAAGGAAGGAAGGAGGGAAGAAGGGAGGGAGGGAAGGAGGGAAGGGAGGAAGGAGGGAAGGGAGGGAGGGAGGAAGGAGGGAAGGGAGGAAGGAAGGAGGGAAGGGAGGAAGGAAGGAGGGAAGGGAGGAAGGAAGGGAGGAAGGGAGGGAGGGAGGAAGGGAGGGAGGGAGGGAGGAAGGGAGGGAGGGAGGGAGGAGAGAAGGAGGGAGGGAGGGAGGGAGGGAAGGAGGGAAGGAGGGAAAGAGGGAAGGAGGGAAGGAAGGAAGGGAGGGAGGGAGGGAGGGAAGGGAAAGGAGGGAGGAGGATAATAACAACTAGTGAAGGCAGCTGGGGTGCATAGAGCACCAGACCTGGAATAAGGCAATGCTGAGTTCAACTCTGGCCTTAGACACATCTCAGCTGTGTGATCCTGGGCAAGTAACTTCACCCTGTTTGCCTCAATTGTCATCTGTAAAATAAGCATTTTCCTTAGGAAATGGTGAATCACTCCAATATCTTTGCCAAGAAAACCCAAAGCTGGACAATCAAAAATTGGACACAATTGAACAAAAACAAAAATTTTGAGCAATCTGAAATTTTAAAAATGTTTTATAAATATTATTCCATTTTATCCTCACAACACTCCTGGGAAGTAGGAGCTGTTTTACATTTTACAGATGAGAAAACTGAGGCAGACAAAGGCTTGCTAAAACCTTCCTACAGAAGTATATAAAACATTCCTGATTCCAAATCCATTGTGCCATCTAGCTCCCTAGCACAATGCCTAATTCATGGCAACTGCTTGACCAATCCTTTTTCAGTCATTCTTATGATATGCCGGCATAAAAGCTAGACAAAAGTGAAATAACAGTCCCTGCCCTCAGGGAGATTACACTCTATTGGAACAGACATTAAAAAGTCTACACCAAAACAGTATTTAAGATCATTGTGAAGGGAAGGTCCCAACCTCTGAGAGATCAGGAAACAGTTGGTACCCATTTGACTGATATTGAGATAGGGATTTTGTATGTATGTGCCTACATGCACGCACATGGGCATTCACCATGATGTGTACATGTCACATGCAGCCGTTTAAATCCCTGGGCTGGTTGGAGGGGATGGTGGAATCACTTTTGGCTTGGTCTGCCTTGTGTTTTCCTTTCCCTATTGCTTCTGCTCGCTTCCTTTCCTCCCTAGTCTTCTTAGTCCTCATTAATACAGCACAGCCTGGTTTGGTTTGGTTTGGTTTGAAATCACAAATCGATGCCATCTGACAAGCTTACTTTTCTGCCCCTCCCCTTATTAATTCTCAATTGCTGGCCAGAGGTAGCTCATACCTCAACTGCTGCCTCCCCAGGATCCAAGGTGGGAGAGTGAGAAATCAATTAGATACCAAGAAAACAGCCAAGACTGAAGTCAAGCAATTACACCGGTATTCACTCCAGAAGTAATTAAAGAGCTCTGCCAAGGAGACTCAGGAGAGACTGGGGGGATGGAGGTGACCCAGAAAAACAACTCATTACCATTATTGTGCATGAATGGAAGGAGGGCACGTGGGACCAGCTGCTTAGTTTCCCCTGAGAAGCAAGGAAGTGATCAATCAGAAAAGTTTGCTGAAAATAGCCCCAGGTCCGATTCTAACTTCAATGGATGGAGTAACTTTCTAAACAAAAATCATAAACTCATCTGCAGGAGCGTGGGATTGCATGAATCATCTTCATGCACAAATGATCACTAAATCCTGACAGGTGATCTCTACCTACTCAAAGATTCTAGAGTCACAGATCTTGAGCCAGAAGAGACCGTGGAGATTTTGAAGTCCAACTCACTCTGCCTCTAAGAGCACAGCTGTGTTTGAACCCAGGATCTTCAATACAAAATCCAGGCTTCTTTCCACCCACAACCAGAGCAACTAAAAATATATCCATAAAGTTATCTTTCTAGATCCAATACTTTCATGACGTGGAGGGCGTCACATGTTCTCAAAGACTAGAACAGTGGAATACAAGCTGATACATATCTCACAATCAGAAAAGGCTTAAAATCAGGGCCCATCGTGTGCCTCTTCTGAGGACTTGCCAGCTAAAGGGACAGAAATCCCCCCCTTAAAGTTGGTCTCCAGGGAAGGAAGTATGGATGGGCTGCAATCTTCATCAGAGAGAGTGGTCTTTTGCAGAGCGTAAGAACAACTTTGACTAAGCTGTGCCAATGGATCTGTGGCCTAGAGTAGTGATTCTCAAATTTTTGTTCTCAGCATCTCTTTATACTATTAAAATTATTGAATATCTGTCCAGAGAGTTTTTATTGGATTATACTTATGGAATACATATGTGTGTATATAGATAGATTAGATATAGATTAGAAATAAAAAATAACTTGTAGACTCTCAAAGAATTTCAAGAACTCTAGAATTGTCTGCCCTTCTGAGAACCAATGGCTTGGGGAGAATGGAGAAACAATGAAATCCTTGATTTTCTCAAGGTTCAAAGACTAAAGAACCAATAAAACATCAAAATGGCTTCATCACAATTCTACATAATTATTCATGATAATAATAAAAAACAGCTAATATTCATATAATAAGTTGAAGGTTTGTGAAGCACTTATATACATATTTGAGTCTTACAATGGCCCTGGAGAATGGGGTGCTATTCCCCATTTTACAGATGAGAAAACTTAAGGCAGGACAGAGGTCAAGCGATTTGCCTAAAATCACACAGCTAATAAGTGTATGGAGCAAACTCCAAACTCAAGTCTGACTGATTCCAAGTCCGGTATTGTGCCTCCTGCATCACCTCTGTATCTCCTTTCAAATCCTTTGTGGAGGTGCTAATGAGCAATAAAATGTCCAGAAGATGCAAAAGAAGTGGAAGGAAGGAGTAATGGGGGATCTGATGAGATGTGATTGATCACAATCAAGTTGTAGAATCTCATCAAATTTTAGAGCATTATAGGAATGTATCGAAAGTATTGAATACATGAATAATTGAATGAATGAATCAATGAATGAATGAATCAATGAATTGGGGAATGAAAAAGCATTTAGTGAGTGCCTGCTATGGGCACAACAAACTAAGCTTTAAGTTTAGGAAAAGCAAAGACAGTCTCCTCTGCTGTAGGAAGAGGTAAATCATGCAAAAGGCCCCATGGTCCAAAGCAGATGGTTAGGCCTCTTCTTTATAAAGCAGATGGTCAGGCCTCTTCTTTATTGCCATTTTCCCTGATAAAATCATTTTCGGTTTCTGATGTTGAAGGTTTGAAGGTGCCAAAGCCTGGGTTCTTTGGGGATTCTTCACTATCTGGGAAGCAGTTGCCAGGCTGCATCTCCATAAGGATTGTGTTCCAGGATGATGGGCTGGAGGGGCTGAGAAGGAAGCAGAGGAGGTGGTCTGGCAGCTGCTAGCATCCCAAGGCTCTTTCCCTTTGATGGCAGTTAGTCAGTTGTTATTGCTGCTAGTAAAGCTGACCTCCTCCTCAAAGACCACTTAAGACGTCTGGTCTGAAAATGGGCAGGATCAGTGGTTTGGAGAGCATCCCTCTTCCTAAATAAAGGTTATTGGGCTCAGGGTCCTGAAGGTTATTGCCACTGGAGTCTGAGAGGATGGACTGATGGCAGCAGTTTGATACAAGTCACTTCCTGTCTGTCTTAGGGACCATTGCTGATCCAGATGGCTAACTTGCCTACCGCATAGATGGCAATGGCTGACCCCTCCCCATAGAAGCCGCTTCTCCAAAGCATGTCATGGTGGGGGTGGGGGAGAAGGAGAGGGTCTAGAAGTAGAATGGATCATTTGAGTGGGGGAGGGATAGTGCTTCTTTCAAGACTAATGGACTTAACAGTCAGTGGGTGGCAGTTGACTGGCTGTTGGTGCTGATGGAGGCAAGGAAGGTGAGCCCTCTTCTCTGAAGGCCAGATCAGAGGGAGATTGAGAAGGGCTTCTGTCCACTTCCTTCTTGTGTCCAAACTTTCTTGAATTCTTTGAGACATTTGCAAAACCAAAGAAGGGCAGGCAAGTCCTAGCGGATTTGTGGTGTCTTCCTAAGTGAGGTGTACCCCCACTTTCTTTATCATCACATGTTAAAGACTTTGCTTTTTGTATTTTCTTCTCTTTTCCAAATGTCTTCCAGAAGCTTCAGAAGAAGGAAACCCTCCCTTGAGCTTTTATGGATGGTTGCCTTGTTTACAGTATCTACTTTCTCTTCATTTTTTGCATCCCAGAGCTGGGTCCCAGATCCAGGGCTCATTCTACATGCTTAGGAGTTGCAGAAAAGGGAGAAAAAAATATCAAAGAATTGGTCACCTACAGCATCTTGAAAATGGGCCATAGCTGTGCCCATGACCTCAGCTTGCAAGGTTCTGAGGTCAGGTGGAAAGACAAGCATCTTAACAAGAATGTCCAGGCGATCTGGTCTCAGTAGAAACCCTTGTCGGAAGACCACATGAGCTTTTATTGACAATTAGTTCAAATTCTATAGTAGTTGTTGTTTTTTAATCAGTTCCCAAAAGGGACCGTAGGAAATAATAGACAAGCCATTGGGGTTTGGGTTTATTTTTTAATGTTTTTTGTATTTTTTTTTTCTGAACATGTTGACTATTATAGGATCAGGTAGAAAATCTGAGGACTAGAAGATCTTAAAGATCATGTTCAGATCACGATTTCTAACCAAGATTTATCCAGCACTGACTAGAATTCTGAAAAGAAACTAAAGGGGAGATGGGAAAAAATACAAGAGATCCAATTCTGCCTTCAGGGAGATTATAGTCTAGAGGGAACCACCTCTATATTCTTTGGGATAGGAGCAGAACTTATTTCTTAGATCCCTTTCTTGGCACCAAAGCATTGGCTTCTTGGTCTGGTCCAGCCTACACCTGAAAAAGAATCCCCTCTATCACACACCTGCCGAGCACGTGGGCCATTGGGCCTTGCTCCTTGCTCCATGACAATCCGCCAAGAGATATCCTGTCCCCTAGGCTCTCCCACCTAGAGGTGAATGGCGGCAGTCTCATCACACAGAATGGAAATGACAGAGGACAGGGATTGCTTCTTCTTTGTCTTTGTATCCCCAGTGGCCAGCTCAGTCGGAGGCGCATAGTAGGTGCTTGGGAATTGATTGGTTGAAGACCTCTCTTGCTTAGGGAGTTTTTCCTGGCATCAACATCAATCTGCTCCTTGTGGCTTCCAAACGTCATTACTCCAGTCACTGCCTTCACTGGCCAAGCAGAACAAGTCCTCCAGTAGCCCTTCCTACAGATGAAGACAGCTCTGCTGTCCCCCAGGGGGAAACAGCCCCAGTTCCTTCAGTGGATCCTCATATGGCATGGACTTATTAATACAAATATTAATTATACTTTGATTGACTTCTCCTGGATATTCGCCAGTTTATCAAGGTACCCAGAAGCAAATCTGATATTCCCAGTACAACTGAGCAGGTGAGAGTGCAGGAGGACTACAGCTCACAGTTTCCAAGTTGGAAAGGACCTTCTAGACCATTTAGTCCAAACCATGAACAAAAGGAATCCTCTTTATAACTACCTGATGAATGGTCATCCAATGAATTCCTCCACAGAGGAAAACCCACTCCCTCTCCAGGAAAGCCATCTTGAATGGTAAAGAAGATTATGAAGCCTAAATAGGGTTCTTTTCAACCTCCACCATTGTTCCTGGTTCTGACCTGGGAGGAGGGGAAGAAATCTAACCCTTCCAGATACTTGAAGGCAACCATCACGTCCCCCTTGAGTCTTTTCTTCTCCAGATTAAACATGCCCAGTTTCTCCAGCTGGGGATCATGCCATGGACTCAAGATACTGCTCTAACTTGATTGCCCACCTTCTCCAGATTCTCCACTGGTATCCTTTATGACCTGTGGTGGTCACAACCAGACATTCCACTTTGGCTAATATGTGACAAAGTCATTGGGCAGTACGAATATCACTTCACTGTTCTAGAACTATGTCCTTCCTACTGCAGCCCCTCGGTGGCCCTTCTACCTTTGGAAGGAAAACAATTTGACTAAGGTAAGTCAGCAAGTGATTATTTGCTCTGTTCTCGACAGAAAAAGAATTCTACCACCACTACTACTGGTACTACTACTACCACACCACTACTACTAGTACCACTACCACTATTTCCATTACCATAACTACTACTACTATTGCTGCTGCTACAACCAACCGCACTACCACTGCTATTACTACTACTATTACTGCTGCTACTACTACCACCACCATTGTTACTACTACTACTACTACTACTACTACTACTACTACTACTACTACTACTACTACTACTACTTCTACTACTTCTACTACTTCTTCCACTACTTCTACTACTACTACATGATAATAATAATAATCGCTAACAATTATATAGCACCTCCTATGTTCAAGGCATTGTGTTTTATGGGTATTATCTCCTTTGACAACAAATTCTTGCCCAATTGCAGTGCTTGAAATATTCTTAGGATCACAGGCGTCCCATAGAGCAGAGGTTTTTCAACCTTTCCTTAGAAGATGAAGAGGATTTTTTTGTTCACCCTCAATTCCCTATGATATGACAGCTGCTCCCTAGAACCAGGATAGTGGAGATGGAGCGTCCAGCTGCCAAATTCTCCCATGGCCCATTCCCTTTTGGACATTTTCTGGATTAACAGGACATGGGCCATTATGTCCTGCCTCTGTACATTTATCCCAGTTGCCAAGGTCTAATTTGGCTTCTCTCTTCTCTAGATATGAGAAAATCTGAGTGAGGAGAGAATGGAAAAATTCTGGGGAAAAATGTTTTGTTGTGTTTTTTTTTTTTTTATCACTCCCACAATGACAAAAGTATTTGTTTCCACCCACTCCAGCACACATGAAAAGATTCTTGGTTACCTTTTCATTTTTTAAAGAAGCATGAATAAGATTTTTGTGAATAGACATTGAAGTGGAGAGGATGCAGAGAACAGAACCTTAGCCTCTGAGTAAAGAGATTTTGTCAGCTCCTGGTTCTGCCAATTAACGTCCACGTGATGTGGCACTTACAAGTATCTGCGCCTCAGCTGCTTCCTCCACTGAAGAGAGATCTGACTTGGCAGTCAGAGGACCGGGTCAGAGTCTTGCCTTCTGTTTCCTATTTCTGTGATCTTACACAAACCACTAGGCTTCAGTTCCTTCATCTGTGGAATGAAGGATGTCTTCTGCAGAACCTGCCAGCTCCAAATGTCTTCTTTGGGGAAGCAGCAGAGGACAGTGGGAAGGTTTTAAACCCTGCCTTTATCAGTTCTTAGCTGTGGGACTTAGAACAA
Source organism: Sminthopsis crassicaudata (assembly GCF_048593235.1). Taxonomy (NCBI): domain Eukaryota; kingdom Metazoa; phylum Chordata; class Mammalia; order Dasyuromorphia; family Dasyuridae; genus Sminthopsis; species Sminthopsis crassicaudata. Next base: position 739,690,436 of record NC_133617.1, on the reverse strand, counting down.
GTGATCATTTGAATTCAGTTTCCTCACGTGTGAAATGAGGAAATTTGAACTAGCTGACATCTGAGGCCCCGCTGTCCCCAGTTCTATGGACCCAAAAGCTGTGTGTGACTACTTGACCTTAAGTTTCCCAAAAGTTGTACAAATAGCCCAAATGAATTGTCTGTAAAAGCTTAGAGCTCCCTCAATGGATAGGCAGGAGAGTTGAGCTCTCTTTAGCTATTGCCATTGCCCAATGCATGTGGCGATCCGGGGAGCACCTTCTGGATTCCAAAGAGAATGAAAGGCATCCTTAATACCTTCTTTGAGGTTCCTCATAATGACTTTGACCTCCTAGTTGACAGAAGTGTTTCCATCTTATAAACCAGCTTTCCCAAATCTTCATCTAGCAGAGCTTGGCAAAAGCATCTTTCAAAAGACTTGAAAAGGGACCACTTGTTGCCAGCTTTTCTCCTGAGACTTCAGGCAAAGAGAAAAATCTAAAGTGTGAAATCTGGCCAAGGTCCCTTCCAGCTCTCTAATGGTGGATACTTCTCAGATTTGTGACCTACAAATTCTCAAAGAAGGTGAAAGAAAGCCAATTCACTTCCTGGAAGGGAAGCATTTAAATTCATTTGCATAATGTGACATCTGCAAGAACTGTCTCCAGTGCCTAGGGTGCCTCTCCTTCCCTTCTACTTCTTAGAAGCCTACATTTCCCTCCCAGTTCAGACCCTTCCGTGAGGCCCTTCCCAACTCCCCCACCTGCTCATGCCTCCTTGCTCCCTATGAGCTATGATATTCTTATTCATACTTTTTAATCATATCTGACTCTTCTTGAACCTACTCGGGATTTTCTTGGCAAATACTGGAGTGGTTTGTCATTTCTTTCTCCAGCTCGCTTTACAGATGAATAAACAGGGGTAAGTGACTTTTCCAGGATCTTATAGCTAGTAAGTGTCTGAGGCCACATTTGAATTATGATTACTTTGCTTTATTTTTTGGCAGCATGACAGTGGAACAAAAACTGGCCTCTCTTATCCAGAAAGAACTGGATTCGAGTCCTACCTCTGGCACTTCCCACTGTCCTTGTGGCCCTGGGCCCTTTACTTGTTCTGGACAGCTCCTTAGAGCTATGAGTTGCAGAGGGAGAGCCCTGCTGAAGTGATTGTGAAGACTTCCTACATTAAGGGTGTCATGGATCCAATCCTGACCCTTCTATTGTGTGTACCTTTTAGGTGTAAATATTTCCTTCCCTAATTTATAAGCTCCTCCAGGAAGGACGGTTTCATTTTTGTATTTGTACCTTCCACCCCAGCTCAGAAACCAGAACAGAGAGGATACAATAAATGCTTTTGATGATTTGGCTGATCACAGGATCCTGGATTTGGAGTAGAAAGGACTTTAGGGGCCATTAAGTCCCAACACCACATTTTAAAGATGAGGAAACTGAGGCAGAGAAAAGTTAGGTGACTTGCTCAGCATCTGAGTAAGTATCTGAATCAGCTTCATAACATGTCTTTAAATCTAAAGCAGTGCTCTAATATTGCATATAGCCTTGATTGATTACTAGGTTCTAAGAGCATAACTCATAAAATGCAAAGCCCCTAGAGGAGGGGAATAAGCTTCATACTGCAAATTATTGTGTAGTAGAGACAAAATGATTCACCTTATACTTGTGAACACAAATCCTGAGAGGTCACTAGGGCGTGTCTTCCTACATCCCACATCGCTTTGGTTATATACATAATTCATACTCAATTTAGTGGGTATAGGGTACAATCTGACCACACCCAAACTGCACTGCCCCACTGATTCTGGGTAGAATTTCTGCTTCATTCCTGAGAGACCCAGCTTCTGGGTTGATAGCCATACTATAACAGAATGTTGGTATTCAAAAGTTGCACTTTGACTTTCATGGAAAACCTGGTACCTTTAACTCTTACCTCCTGAAGTGATCTGGCTCTCTCCTACTATTCATATCTGGGTTCCACACACTGTTGGCTGCAATTTTCAAAGGCTCATTAGGGCCAGAAGGCTGGGACTGGAGTCGGAAGGCTAGAACATGTAGCTTGGATTGCTCTTAACTACCTCTGTGTCCTTGGGCAGCTTGTTGATTTTTTTCTAGGCCTCAGTTTCCCTGTATGTAACATAAGAATAGACAGCCCCAAAGAGGCAAGACCAGACAACCTGGTCCTTTCTGACTGGACAATCCTGGGGTCTTCCACTCAGTGTTTCTAGGGATGCTGTCCTCAGCCTTGAAGACTGATGTGAAGGTTACAAGCCTAGTCCCAGCTGAAGATTGTCTCTTCCCTTGAGATGTGGGCCAAGTGGGAGTGCTGGGAAGGGCCAAACCAGCAGCTGAGGGAGGCTGGCACTTCCTCTGGCACTCCCCACTGTCCCTGTGGCCTCTGGAGCCCCTGGCTCCCTCCCAGAGAAATGGAATGATAACTCAGAAGCCCAGCCTTTTATAGAGCCATGCATTGAGGCTGCTCAGTCTTTAGAAACTGTCAGCATCTGGTCAGCTCCAGAAAACTGCTTTAGGGCCACTGCCCTTCCACCAATCAGAACAACCACTGGGTGGGGAAGGAGGTCAGAGAAATGGTGCAAGAAGTTAGACACCTCACTCAAAACCCTTGGAGAAACTCACTTTGTTTTGTTCCTCTGTCTCTGCTTCTGTGTATCTCTATTTTTCTGTGCCTCTTGTCTTCCTGTTTCTCCTCTCTGTCCTTTCCTCCCTCCTATCTCTGTGTGTCTGTTTCTGAGTCTCTCTCTCTCTCTCTCTCTCTCTCTCTCTCTCTCTCTCTCTCTCTCTCTCTCTCTGTGTGTGTGTGTGTGTGTATATGTGTGTGTGTATGTGTGTGTGTGTTTGTGTGTTTGTGTGTTCTGTATCTCTCTCTCCCCAGTGTTATTTACTTCATTGTGATTCGAACCATCTGGATTAAGAGCAAAGCCCATGATAGGATCATCTCCAATTGCTCTGGTAAGTCTCTACTCCTGCTTCCACATTCTGAATTCTGAATTTGTTTTGCTACTTTGGCAAAGTTTTCCTCCTTAGATGTGGGACATTGGGGATCTCTGAGGTCAGAGAGACTGGCTGCTTTCTTTAGAGAGGCAGAGTAGGAAGGTTTGGCTTCAAATCTTGCCTCCTATATTAGCTGTGGGACCTGGCAAGTGCTTTATCTTCTCAGGACTCTGGACAGCTCTCAAGGTCTCTAAATCACAGTAAGAGCTAATCTGGATGTTGCTCCATCTGGAGGTCCTTGGAAATCAATGAGATCACATCTGCCTCATAGTAAGCACGACCCCCAGAGTTCAGCCAATGAAAGAAACCTTTGGATGGAAACAAATGAACAAACTTTAAAAACTATCACACACTTAAGAGGGTCTGTTACTAGATTTTCAATGCTTTGTTTGAATCCACAGGAAAAAAAAAATAGGGCCACCCAACCAGACTCACAGCATACTGTAAGGCATTTCCCGAGCCCCCTCTCTGCTCCTGTCTTTACCCAGAGTTTGGTCAATGGAGATGCAGCAGTGAAAGCCATCCGAGCCTCTCCTCTTCCACCACTGGCTCCTGTTCCCATGAGGCAATACACCTTGAGATTAAAGGGTTTATGAACCTTTAAAACATTGTAATGGGTGGCAGCAAGCATGGAATTCTGCCGTTTTTCACCAGCTGCATGACCTCTCCTTAAAAATGGAGACTTTTGAAGAACTTCAAAAGAGAAATCATAAGGAAACCAATGCTTTCTAATCCCCACAGAGCCAACTTAATCTCATAATATAGTGGTTAAGCATGTTAGGTCCTTTCCTCAACTTCCTTCCTTTTCTTATTTCCTTCTTTCCTTCCTTCCTTTTTTCCTTCCATCCCTCTTCTTTTCTTCCCTCCTCCTGTCCCTGGGTCATTGATGGCCAAGAGTAGTGAGCATAAATAGCAATCATTTCTGGTTTAGGGCCAGAAACCCTGAGGGTCTTCCACTTCCAGATTGATTTGACTTTTGGGACTAGATGAAAAAAGCCATTCTTCGCCTCACTTTTTACTTCTCCTTTATGACTGGATGGGCATTTCATCAATCAAACTGAGACCTGGGAAAGACCACCTTAAAATGCTTGGGTTTCCCCTGCATCCAATTCTCTCTCCAATCATCTTGATCTATAGCTTGCCATTGGATCCAGATGGCTCTGGAGGGGAAAGTAAGGCAGCCCTCTCTCACTTTATTCCAATTCACTTGTATGTCATGGTATCACCTCCTTGACATCATGGTGGTCTTTGAGAATGAAGGAAAAACAACAAGCAAATGAACAAATGATTTCTCTTAAAATTTTTCCAGAAAGGATAAGTAGATGATTGCTCAGGACCATACAGCTAGGAATTCTCTGGGGCAATACTTGAGCCCCCACAAGACTGCCACATTGTGTCATGTCCCACTCTCTCCTACTGAAACCATGTTGCCGCTCGGAAATCACATCTGTATGCAACCAGAAGGGAGCGAGCACTTGTGCCGACAATATCTCCTTCAGTGACTTGGTTTCTAGTCAGACTCCAATGGATCTCCCCTGTTGAGCAGCCCCCTCGTTAAAAAGGAGTCAGGACCATGTGACTGTTTAGGGTCTTGAGTTGTCAAGGCAGGCTGGCCACATGGAAAAGCAGCTCCGGTTTAGTGAACTCTGAGACTTAAGCTTTCCACCAGGAGGCCAGTGCCCAGGTAGCCTTTGGACCTTCGGGGCAGCTAATGCATTCTGACAGCTGCTTTGACCGCTGATCAAGCGCCTCAGTCCCCACAAGGAGAGGAAATAATCCCTTTATTCTCCCAATAATGGAGAGCTGCTACTTTAGGATTCTCTGTCTTACAAAGAAAATTCTCCCAATGCCAAAAGCCTTTCTTTGTCATTAGGGGTTCTGATGAATGGGCTCTTCAGAGATTTCAGGGCCAGCTCAAGGGACAGGTATCTGATGAAATCAGCCCCAGTTTTGATGTGGAAAGAGATGGGAGTTTTCCTTTTAAGCGGATTTTAATCCTCCCCTGTCGTTTTGATAAATCCACCCTAAAAGACAAACTAAGCTACAAGAAATCTCAGGGTTTAGGAATTCACCTGCTCTCCCGGGCTGGCCATAGCAGAGCCTCCCAAGAAAGCTCCTTGGGCAGGCGCCTTCCCGCCACCAAGGGGAAGATAACTGACATTTTTCTGAGCTTTCATGATTCCTGCACAGCTAACAGTTGTGTTCCTCTGGCATTGTACGGTCCACAAATTCTTCACCTTTTTGTGTCCTAGATTCGGGGCTGTGGTTTGGAGGCATCTATGGATCTTTTCTTTTAACCATGGTTTAAATGCATAAGATAAAATACATGGAATTTGAAAGGGAATTGATTAGATTGAAATACAGTGATCAAAATGTATTTTTAAAAGTTCAGAACCCCTACATAGTATTTTTTTCACTTCACCCAGACAGTTATTCCTCCATTCACCCTGGTTAGATAGAGAGAAAGCAGGTCTGCTACATTTTTATAAAGAAATTCAGTTTACCTTCAAATCAATAAATGAAGATTCTGCAAGTGGGGACTCAGCTGAACCATCCAGATCACAAATGAACACTAGTGAGTAAATAAGTGCTGGAGGCAGGAATGGAACCCAGGTCTCCTAGATTCTTAAGTCTTCCATCTCCCACTTCCTTGAGGCATTCCCTGATCATCCCCCAGATGCTAGGGACCTCCCATAAAATTACCATATATTTAGATAGTTGGTTTAAATAGCAGAGACTGTGAAATTGGAAACACTTGGATTTCATTTATATCCCATATTATATTTACATATATATATTTTTTTCTTTTGTTTGTTTTTTTTGCTGAGGCAATTGGGGTTAAGTGACTTGCCCAGGTTCACACAGCTAGAAAGTGTTAAGTGTCTGAGGCCAGATTTGAATTGGCTCCACCTGACTTCAGGGCTGGTGCTTATCCACTGCCCCATCTAGCTGCCTCATAAAACTATTTGAGAAAGGGAACCTACCTGGCCTGGTGTAGAGGTTCCTCACCCAGGAGTTTGATTGAAATGCTAGGTTAAATCCCTCTCCTATTTACTGAGGTGTATGTATATGCATATGCATATATGTGTGCATATACACATATTTATGTACATACCCCACATTTCATATAAATATGTATAAAATTCAGAAACACTTATTTTAGATATCCTCATATGTGTCCCAGTTGTTTCTCCTCTTTATGGCAGGAAAAATTTTAGTTTTATCTTTGTTCCCCAAAACAAAGCCCAGTATTCAGTAGGAGCTTAATAAATGCTGGTTGCATTGAGTTTGGCTAGTGGTAACTCATTGGCTCCTGGAGTCCTCATAATTATCTTTTGATATGAGTAATACAAATATTATCCCCATTTTATAAATGAAGTTCCTGTCGTGAACTACATGTACTTGTTCCCAGGAACATTTGTCATTCCAATGCCAGCTGCTCCAGTGCTACAATGGCAGCTTTAGTCAAGTGACAAAGTGAGACTCTGCTGGAGGGGAAGACTCTCAACACTCTGCACCATCTTCATTTGAATCAATGGCCAACAGAACTTTTAAGAGCCAATTGATGTATCTTTGCAACACATGCTTGGTGCTTCATAAATGTTTGTTGAATTTAGTTCAGTTCAATCACTTATGAAGTGCCTGTTTGGGACCCAGAACTGAACCAGATGCTAAGGATTAAAAACTAAAGGGGAAAAAACTATTGGAAGGAAAAAACTTAAAACAACAACCAAAAAATCCTGACTTCAATTAAATTCTACGAAGGTGAAGCAACATGTACATAGATAAGCAAATAGAAAACAAATAGAAATTGAGTTATTAATAGGAAGTTGAGTTGTTGAGTTGGCTGTCACATCCAACAATATGTACACAGACAAATGGAAAATAAATAGAAAAAAAATCTTAAGTAATTGTAGGGGGCTCATGGTTGAATGGATTCAGTCAACGTACAACAACATGTACACAGACAAATAGAAAATAAATAGAAAAAAATCTAATTGTAGGGGGATCATTGTTGAATGGGTTCAGTCACATCCAACAACATATACACAGACAAATGGAAAATAAAGAGGAAAAAATCTAAGTAATTGTAGGGGGCTCATTGTTGAATGGATTCAGTCATGTCCAACCACATGTACACAAATAAAAAATAAACTCAGTAACTGGGGGGAGGGGTTCATTGTTGGGTCCAACTCTTCTTGACCCCATTTGGAGATTTCTTGGCAAAGATCCTTGAGTGGTTTGCCACTTTTTTTCTCCAGCCCATTTCATATTACAAAGATGTTTACCCTCAAACAGGATTTAGTGACCTGCCCAACATCAAAGTCTAGAGGTGGCAACTCGCAAAGATGAGGCAGTCTAATTTCAGGTCCGGCACTCCATGCACTGTAAGGCTTAGCAGCCCCAATTATAAAAAAGATAGAAAACAAAAGTGGGAAAGTCAATAAAAGAGGCTTCTGGGAAGTGACCTATATTAGAAGAGGCAAAGGGAAGGAGATAGAACAATCTTGGTATGGGGTACCACCTGAGCGAATGAAAGGAGATGGGAGATGCACTCTTGTGTTCAACAAACCTCAAATTGGCCAGTTTGACTGGCATGTTGGAAATTGGGGCAGGGTGGAGGGGGTGATCGATCTATCCAGAGGGGCAGCTTTTGGAGGCTTTCAAATACCAAACTGAAGCATTTTTACAGTGTCGTAGCTGGGATCAGAAGCCACTAAGGATTGTGGAGCAGGATGTGGTTTAGGAAGATGAACTCAGTACCTGGGAGTGGAGAGGAAGGATGTTGAACTGATGTAAATGAACTGAACCAGAAGAAGGTCCTCATGGACCTAGACAACCCACTGACCTGTCAGATCCTGAGACTTATTTCATCTTGGGCTTGATTTCCTCTTTTCCCCCTCTCCTATACAGAGAAAAAGTGTTCCAGATACAACCGAGGACTAATCTCACGAGCAAAAATCAAAGCCATCAAGTATAGCATCGTTATCATTTTTGGTAAGTAAAGCAACTGAGTCAGGGCTCTGGGGACCTGTGGTGGTGGATCCATTTTTCAGTCACTTTTAATTCTTCATGATCCCATTTGGGGTTTCCTCAACAAAGAATAATGGAGTGGTTTGCTATTGTCTTCTCCAGTTCATTTTACAGATGAAGAAACTAAGGCAGGCAGGGTAAAGTGCCTTGTTCAGGGTCACCCCAGCTGGGAAGTGCCTGGATTTGAACTTGGTCTTCCTAACTTAAGACCCTGCACTGTATCCACTACACCCCATAGATGCCCAATCTGGGACCTGCTTTATGCAAATTTTAACATGATACCTGGTAAAGATGGAAGGAAGAGAGCTACTGATGAACAATAGCATACAATGGACCACAAAGCTTTCTGTAGAAATGAGAAATTATCAAGACATATTCTCCATAAATATTTTAGTAAATAGTTTATTGGGAAGCATGGTTTAAGGTTAGGGAAGCAAAGAGGCCTTTATTTAAATCCTTAAAACTAGATTTTTAGAGATTATCTTGGTAGAATATTCATCCCATTAACTAGCACTAAGTGCTTACTGCTCAACTCTGGGGATCCATACACAGGCAGAAAGGCATTCCCCATTGTCCTAATGGGAAAAGACATCACATAAAAGACAGGTGCCCAACTGGGGAGGAGGGAAGGCAAGATGGGGATAAAGGACAAAATCCCTGAGCAGGAGCAAAGTAGACAAAGTCCAGGGGACTGAGTCCAGAGGACAGGAAGACCCTAAAATGTGATCTGGGGGAAAAAAAACTAGCCAGTCCAGGAGGCCATGGGGCCTGCCAGAATGAGGACTCCAGAATGGGTAGAGAGAGCTTCCAAGGTACAGAGGGTTCTGTGACATGGCTCAGTGAGAAGAGAGCTGCAACTACATCCTGGAAGATCTCAAATTCTCCCCTGATAGTCTTCCCTGGCACGTTTAGTCTTTAAATTTAGCTTCTTGGGACCCTGTTTGATGATGTGATTGCTCAGGACCGCCCAGCCAGTGCCCATCTTCCCGGCTTCCAGGCTGTCTATGTCCCCAGGTCTCCTTTCTTTCATGTTTCTGATCCTATTCCACCTTCCCTCCTCATCCCACCTCCTGCACTTCCTTTCCTTCCAATAGGACATAAAGACTAGCATTGCCAAAAAAGTCCAAAATTAGGTGTAGATCCTGAGCACTGCCATGGGGGGGTGGGAGGCATGGGTAGTGCTTCCTCCCAAGCTGGCAGGCCCCTCCCTTCTGCTCTTCAACCATTCTCCAGTCTCCAGGGCCTGACACCTGAGCAGGCCAGACTGTCCTTGGCTATAGGATCCTCTGGCCCCAGGCCTTCTTCCTTCGTGCTACTCGTGACTTCTTACCCAAGTGGGAAGTTCCTCCTCCTGGTTCTGACTGAAAACTCGAGCCCCAACTATGTGTAAATAGCCAAGCCAGGCTTTTTGAATAAGGAGATTTGGTGCTCTCCATCCTAACATAAGAACAACATAGAAAGAGCCAGGGTTCCATACCTGGAGGGCCGAGGAATGAGGAGAAGGAGGGGGAAGCCCTCCAGGACCCTCTTTTCTACCTATGTCAGTTATTCTCCATCTTTATTGGGTTTTTGAGAGCATTTGGATCCTAGAGACTCCCAGCATGCTCCCCTCCTGGCATTAGACCCTTTTCAGCCTCAAAAGACAATGGACAAATGTTGACTTCACCATACAGTGGAGAGGGGAGGAGTCTGGGAAAAGTGATTCCAAAGGAGGCAAAACAGAAAAGAGGTGGAAAAACATGACCCAATTCTAAAAGCTGATCTGAAGGAGCAAACATTTATATTCTTCCAAGGTTTCAAGGCTTTTTATCAGAGGTCCCTGCAGCACATAAAAGACTTTCTCTCCTAGACAGTGGCAGACCTGGATACAGCTTCCCTGGGAATTGAGTTGGAAATGCACAGACTTCTAAACACTCTGTCGCAGAGCTGGAAAGGGGTCCTGAAGGCCCTGACCCTTTAGTCAGAAAACAAGGCTGGGGGTGGGTGGAGGACAATACAGCTCAGACATTCTAAGCCCATAGCAAGCCACCCGTGTAGAATGACACTGCACCTCACATTTAAACAAAGATTTAAGCTGTGTGGTGGGCTTTGCCACCGAGAGCCCTATGAACAGCTTTTGCATCAATAAGAACCCCATTTTACAGATGAGGAAATTGAGGGTCAGACAAGGGTCAGAGACAAAGGAACTCAGTCAAGGTCCCAAATGGTAGCAGAACCAGCCCTTATCCTGAATCAAGGGGTAATTGATCCATCCCTGAAAAAGCATCAAGTCAGCCAAACCTGTCACCCCTACCTAGAAAGGCTGTAACTGGAAAGCTCCAGAGTTCTGAAAAGCAGAAAGACTAATGCAGGTTGGATATGTGCCCCAAAGTCTGGGACCAACATGGGCGAGTCCCCAAGAACCTCAATATGGCGTTGCTTAATGGGTATCAGGTCCAGGCTAGAAACAGAGAAGCTTGCAATTACTGATTCATTGATCTTGGAGTTGAGGCCATGAGTGCCTGGGGGAGTCAGGGAGACCCGATCTAAATCAAATAGTCCTTACCCTCCAGCCACTTACATTCTTAACAAAAAGATCATATGGCCACATAAGGTAGATGAGAGATGTACACACACACACACACACACACACACGCACACACACACACACACACACACACAAACACAATATACACAAACCCACACACCAAAGAGAATCTGGGATGAGTAAGAGGGAAGCAGGCCCTTTGAGAGCTGGAGAATTGGAAGGGGCCTTGGGAGCCATCCAGTCTCAGGCTTTTCACTTCAGAGGAGAGGTAGAGTCCCAGGAAGGTTAAATGGTGCGTCTGAAGTCCTGCGGGTGGTACATGGCCAGAACCATGAGTCAAGCATCTCTTTTGACTCCAAATCCAGTTGTGGTTCCAGGAAACCACAACCTCCTGATGATGTGGGAGGGTCTGTTGTTTGATTCTTCTGTTTTGCACAGTCTGAGGAAAAAGTACAATATGCCAGAGAAAGAAAAAAGTGTAAGGGAGACATCATCCTGAGAGCAGACAATCTGATGTACAAATTGCATCTGCTTTTCAAGGTGAAATGGTGGAAGTTGACCTAGTCCCAGAAAGATCGTTGCAAACAGTTCCTAAACTGGAAATCAGGCAAGCATTGGGCCTGGGGAATAGGGTTAGCTACTGAGATCAGGTGGGGGTTGTACCAAAATCCAAGGGACTGAAATAAACAGCAAAAGCAATTATGGGAAAGTTGAGGCTGGTAGGTTAGCACTAGACCAGAAGGCAAGAAACGGACCTGAGGACTTGATTTGTCCACGGGCCCTCTTTATTGGTGGTTGGTTTGAAAGCCAGGCCGAACCTGTGGTGACACACTGTCAGGAGCAGGACCGGGATCCACCATGCTCTTTCTGACTCAGATCAATATGACTTTAGCCCAGAAGGATGTCAAAGACCTTTGCCTGTTGACTTATTCCAAAGCAGTTAAATGTCAGATCATGGTCCCTTGGTTTAATCCACAAAGGAAATATGAATTTAAAAAATACACCATTTTCCTCCCTCCCTCCTTCCCCCCCTCTCCTATCTCTGTCTCTGTCTCTTTCTGTCTATCTCTCTTGTCTGTCTGTCTGTCTCTCTCTCCTCTCTCTCTCTCTCTCTCTCTCTCTCTCTCTCTCTCACACACACACACACACACACACACACACACACACACACACACACACACACACAAAATGCAGTATCACGAGTGCATTTAAAGCACTTTGACTTCCATAGCACTTTGGATAATGAAAACTGAGGAGCCTTTAAGAAGGCAGGACTTGGTGTCCTAAAAGCATTCACCAACCTTGGAACAAGCACATTGGCAAAAAAAAAAAAACCTTGCCAGTATTCTGAAAGTCTTGATTCTGTGATCCTGTTTCTTACCCCCGCATATACACTTGCACATTATATCAAGAATCTGAAAGTTGAAATTATTTTTCTCTGTGGAGCTTTTCCTCTGAGATTCCCAGAAGAGCTTTATCATTTTACTTAATAGCTGTATTTTATGTATATCCCACTTACCCCATGGTAAGGTGAGGCAATCAGATCTTGACCCAGAGTACTGAAACTTAAGAGTGCTTATGGCACTTGCAACCCTTCACCAATCTCAAAACAAGTCAGCCTAGCACCCACTTAATAATAGGTGTCTGAACCCCAAATGAATTTTGTGCAGATCTGATCCTCCCAATTTTGCATAAACACAAACAAGATTAAATCAAGCCTCATTAATTCTGAGTACCTGAGGGTCAGATTATCTTAATCTAGTGAAAAGTCTAAATAACACATGTTATTTCCATAGATTACTGAGCCTGATTGGGCAATCTCCAATCACACCGAGAGGCCAATTCCTGCCTTCCGGTCCTATGCAGCTCTTTTCCACTGCTTCCCATAAATGGGACACGAGTTTCTGCTGGTCTTTCTCTTGTCACTGCATAGATATCAGTGGAACATATGGGTTGTCCATCTGCTGTCCCTAGTTCTCATTGTGTTAAGTATTATTGGGATTTTTATTCATGTGTTTTTATTTTGTTCAAGCATAGAACCAGGCCGAGAAAGTTTCTGCCCAATGGAAAATGTTAGGGGGTTTGTTAAACATACACACACACACACACACACACACACACACACACACACACACAATTACACAAACACAATTTTAATCTTCATAGGAAAGGCCTTTGAGAATTTGAGTGGAGGTGAGGAAACTTGTAACTGTATTATGTTTTAAATGAGGATGTGTACTCTTATTTACTCATGTGGAGAGATTGGTTTTAAGCTCCTTAACAATCAAAGGCTTCAAGTTAGCACATTTACTGAAAACAAATTCTTCTCCATACTTTCTGTTCAGTCAAACCCGCCACCTTGTTCTTTTCCCAAAGCCCTTCATTTCTCAACGTCCACGCCTTTGTACCACGCCAGTTCTGCCACTTACTACCTTTGTGACTTAGGCAAGTCTCTCATTTTCTCCATTTCCTGCTCTGTGAAAAGAGAGGATTGGGCTGGGTTACTTCTCAGCTCTCTTCCACTCCAAGGCTGGGATGGGGTACCTCTCCACTCACTGGTTTGTGGAATCCATGACTGTCTTCAAAGCTCGGACACTTCGTACTCGAGCCCTTTCAGACATGAATTCCCTCTGCCCCCAATTAACACAAAGTATCCATAACCTATATGTATATGTATATATATATATATATATATATATATATATATATATATATATATATATATATATATATATATATATATATATATATATATATACACACACACACACACACACACACACACACACATACACACACGAATGCGTGTGTGTGTGTGTGTTGTGTCTAGATATATTCGTGTGTGTTTTGTTTCCATAATAAAATGCAAGCTCCCCAAGAACTATTTGGCCACCATTTTTGGCCATCACTTCCTAGCACAATATGACAATTGCTTTAATAAGTATAATGTGTAATTGCTTTAATAATACTGATGGATTGAGTGTTTTGTACCCAGAATATTTGTGTTCAAAATGCCCAATTCTGCCATTTACTACTTTTGTAATTTAGGTCTCCCATTTCCTCAATTTCCTCCCCTGTGAAAGGAATGGATCACACTGGGTGACTCCTAAGCCCTCTTCCATTCCAAATCTGCTATTTATGGAGACTTCCTAATCCAAACATGAGGAACTAAATCCTCAATTCCTTCTCTGTGTCCTCTGACAAGTTCAGTTGGCAAATTTTTACTGACTGATTGGGTCTGATCAGTTTCAGAACCTGGGCTCAAAAGCCCAAGGCCTTCTGCATGCTAGAGAAGATTGACCTAATAGATCATTGCAAAGGTTCTGAATGAACTGGTTGCCCACAGGAAGGACCCTTTCGAGAAGGCAAGAGGGTAGCCAGGCCATGAACTAAAGAGAGGCCGGCTGGGGATCTGCAAGCCAATGTTAAACATTCTTCCCATTTTTGCCACTTCTCTCTCCTTTCAGCGTTTGTGATCTGCTGGAGTCCTTACTTCCTCTTTGATATTCTGGACAACTTCAGCCTCCTCCCCAAGACTAAAGAGCGGTTCTATGCCTCTGTGATCATCCAAAACCTGCCAGTCCTGAACAGCGCCATCAACCCCCTCATCTTCTGCCTCTTCAATAACAGCCTCTGTCACCCGTGCAGGTCAGACAATGGTACCTTGCCTTGCTGGGCACTGGCAGAGGCTTCAACCCTATTATCAGCCGTCATCTGCTTATTGCAGCTCCCCATGTGATTAGAGAATCCCCATTTTACCTATAAGGAAACCCAGGCTCAGAGAGATAAGTGATTGCCTGCACCTCACTCTGAATAAGGGGCAGAACCAAGGATTGGAAACATCTGCGAACCTGCAACTCCTGTCTACAAGGACTTCCCATCAAAGATGCTGCTCCTGGCCCTCTGGTTACTGGGAAACTAGGAGATGAGGAGGAAATATAAAGAAAGACTAGATTTAGATTAAAGTTCTGTATTCAAAGCTCTGCTCTCCAAGACTCAGCTCAAGTACCACCTTTCTGAGTGAGGTCTATTTGACTCCCATAGCTGCCAGGGACCCCCATTTGGGAATTACTCTGCATTTTTATCTATACTCATGTACTAGAATATAAGCCTTTTGTGGTCATAAGAATATAGAGTCTTAGTTTTAAAAGACCTTAGAATTCATCAAATCTAATTGCCTGGTTTTACAAATGGGAAACTGAGGCTCAGAGAGATAGCTCAGGATCCCATATCTAGGAAGTATCTGAGATAAGAATTGAACCCAGAACTTCTAACTTGACCCCAAGGACCTCAGCCTTTATATTATCCCTAAGCGAGGAGGAAGCTAGCTGTTGGAACAGGATGTGGCTAAATAAATCTCCAGCTTCTGGTGTGAGAAAGGAAAGAGAATGGGGTAACAGACCAGATTGAGGTACACAAGAAAGGCCCGAGATTGATCCTAGATGGAGCCTTTCCAAAATCAAAGTGCTTTGAGGACATAGAACTGTCTGATTTGGGTCACCATCTCCAGTGCAAAACTAGTGTCCTGCGTATAGTAAGTGCTTATTGAATGAAGGAATGAGTGAATGAATGAATTTGTGTCTTCTTGATCATGACCGCATCTCTCTGGGCCTCCATTATCCTGTAGAATCAGATTATCTAGTATTAAAGCACATCTTTGGCCTTTACTGCCTCCGTGACCTTGGACAGGTTAACTTACTTCCTGCTCATCCGTACAAGGAGGCAGTTGCACTAGAGTAGGGTCTCTTGAGGGCTTTTCCACATCCACGAGAGGGTTGAACTTGGTAACCTCTGAAATGTCTTCCATCTCTAAGTGTGAGATTTTAGTATTCTTTGCCTGTCCCATAGATAAAATTCATGTCTATTTTCTCCCTTTTCTTTCTCCAGGGAAAAAAAGAATATACGAGGGACTTTCCAAGAAAAAACAGAGAGGCATGAGATGCACATCAGGCCCAAGCCAGAATTCATTTAGCAGGAAGCCTGAGGGGAGAAATGGGGCTCAGTCAAGCAAGCTGGCCATTCCCCTCATCAGAAGCCCAGGAGCCCTCCACCCTCCCTCCCATCCTGCAAAAGAATCTGCATGCCTCCAATATGAAGCAGCCTGGCTGGATCGACAAGGCTTGTATTCAAATGTGGCTCTGTGGCCCGGTTGCCAGTATGAGGCAGCACATTTCCTATAAGTCACAGGAAAAAGAGCCAGACTTCCTCCCATTCCGAGGAACCCTTTAATTGGCCTTTCTGCCATCATACTCTCCTCTTCACAGATCAGGGGCTGGGCAGAGAGGAGAGAAGAAAGGTGGGAAAGTTGGAGAGTTGAGGCAAAAAAAGGGAAGAAGCCAGGCTGGAAAGCAATGGAAATGTTAGTTCATGAGACCTTGGCAACCATCATTCAACGGCCACAGCCTAAGAATGTTTGATCTAAGTCCAGGCCTTGATTTGTTTCCATCAAAGGACTGTCAATATCCCCTCTCTTGGGTAGCCTTGGCTTGGAGCTACCTAGCAAAAGCCGTAATAACTTGTTCTGCTGGCCATTGATGCTGAAAAGGAGCAGGATGTCTTTGAACTAAGGACCTAGGACCACACACATGGGCCACTAAGAATTAAGCCCCTGCTTGCCAGGGGAAAAGAGCAAAAAGTCAGAGAGGATTGTGGGAAAGGAATCTCGGGGTTGGTATAAAAAGGCAATGGGACCTTGCCAGAGCTGGAAAAGCAGCAGATTTCAGAGTATGTCTCTCACCATCCCCATTCTCCAGAAGGAACACTCCCACTGCTTTGGGTTCCTTCTCCCCGACGTCTGAGGGAAGCTTTCCCTTAGCCTCTGACTGAGCTGCCTGGCTCCCTGTCAGCACTTCCTCCTCCGGGACCTTCTCTCCCAAAGCCCACGCCTCTTTCTGCTGTACATTGCTTGTCAACCCTTGTTGTACCCATCCAGAGATTTGCTCTCATCGCCCTGATCCAAGTGGGACATGGTTAAGTATTGGGGAAGAGTTGTTTAATCCCTTTATTGTCAGATTCCTTCCCCTCCAAGGAATTGGAGCAAACATGACTCGGTTATGTATAGATCTCCACCTACGGGCACAAGGACCAGCTTTTATTTTTAGCGTTGCACGAATTCCTGACATTAAAGTGTCCTTGGCACAAGCCTCCTCCCCAGCATTCAGCACTTAAATCTTCTCCTCGTGCTGCCGTGAGACTGGAGTCATTAAAATGTTGGACATATTTTAATAGCACTCTGGACCTTATTACGGTGTCAGCCCTGGGGTGCCCTATTTAAGGTCACGGTGCCATTTCTACCACCAGCTCCTCTTGTCGCATCTGTGCACGGGGAAAAACAACCCCTTTGTCTAAAATTGGAGTCATCAGCCACCATCTGCCCAGTGGGGTTTTGCTAAATTTGAAAAATCTGAGGCTGGTTTTCAGTTTTTCCAACTCATGGAAACTAGTTGGATGGACTTGGGTGACCCCACTGGCATGGAGTTGCTTTTGTTTATTAATGAGCACTGCCCACCCTTAGACTGGAGATCACGGCTCTCCATAACAGATGCACAGAGGCCTTTTCCAAACCTTTGCAGGAACGGGGGCCAATTAACAATCAAGGTCTGGAACCATACCCGGGACTGGCAAGTTGGAGATGTGCTTGCTCTGCCTCCACCGGGAGCGCAGAAGTCCCCCAGCTCAGCAAAGTCCCCGCTGCAAACGGCCTTTCCTGCCTACCTCGGTGATGGGTGGGCTCTGCGAGTCAATGAGTCTTGCGGAGCGTGTTGCCTGCCACAGATAAAGTCGACCATTGTTACAGTTGCTGTTCCTAAAATACTGTAGCTGCTATCGCTGCAGAGCAAGGAGTGGTGAACGAGACAAATGCACGGGACTCTGTGATAAACTGCCTGGTTAAAATGGAAAGGACTTTGTGGAGTCCCGGGTTGTGGAACTTAGTTTGCTGAACTAATGGAGGAAATAGCTGCATGTAAGAGCCCAGCCTCGGGGACTCCCATCAAGATAGATCCCAACCATCTTAAGACTCAGTGGTTCATCTGATCACATCTTAATGGGGGAAGGGACCCTAGCCTCATTTTTTTCCAGTGTGGAAATTGAGGCTCGGTCACACAGGAAATAACGGAAGAGTGGGCCCCAAACTCAAGATTCTTCCCACAGTGTCATTCTGCAGTGTGTAAATCATAAAGCTGTTCAAGGGCTGGGAAGGTACAATGACTTTCTTGTGGTATCACAGGTCACTCAGGACCGGAACCCAACTCCAAATCTAGCACTTGACCCAATACATTGCATGGGTTGGGTGTTTTTTAACTTGTACTTGTGATCTTAATCTGTTTAATACTTCTGTTAATAAAGAGCAATTCTCTGCAGGTTCTAGTGTTCAAGAGTATCCTGAGAAATAAGAAATGGGACTTGCCCAGGATCCCACAGCCAGTCAGTGTCAGAAGTCGGAACGGAACCTAGAAAGCTTTCTCCCCACTATCCCACCCTGCCTCTTGCCAAAATAATTATGGAAATGCTTTGAAATTTATTCTAGGAGAAGACACCAATTCCCCTGCTGTTCGCCAGCTGTAGCAAGGCATGTAACCTCTCGTGGGGTCCAGTTGCCTCATCTGTGAATTAAAGATACCACCACCTCTACCTAAAACCAGAGGTTAGACCGAGATCTTTTTAGTTTTCAGAACTAAGATTTTTAATTTGATTGGCTAACGGTGTGTCTTGAAAATAAGAGACTCTTGAGATCTTTGCTGAGGATCTTGTTCCAATTACTTTACATTCTGTTACCATTCTGTTCAATCTACTAAAGCTCTACTTAGCACCTGCTGTGTCCACATGGATGAGTAGCTACAAATGTCAAGGACAAAGCTAACGGTTGGCAGATTGGAGGGAGACAAGCTTTTTGTAACCAGTGGTACCCAAGCTCAACCTTGCAGGAAGCTCGGGACTGTAACCATGGCCCTGAGGTGCCACAGTAAGCTGGAAAATAATGTGCCAAATGCTCCATGATGATGGTCTGTGAGATAAGGTTATAATTACATCTTGAAGATACATTTGAGTCTTCAGAGAAAATGAGTGTCAAGTTGGGCAGCGCCCCAAAAGGAAGGTTGGAAGAGAGTGGAAGTAGGAGTGAGGTGCAAGGCTCTTGAGCAATATTAAGGCGCTGACCTCCTGCATCCAGCATTCAAACAAGGCTTTCACAACAGCTCCCAATTTCAGAGCTAGAACATTCATCTAGCAAAGCAAATGGATTGGAGTCAAGTTCACAAAAACACATGCTTTGCTTTCAGTGAAGCAAATTACAGGAGAATGGAAAAATCTATTCAGCTTATCAGGCATGTGTTGGACGTAATTTAATTGAATTTTTGTTTTGCCAGTGCCCCACATTTTTCCCCCCAAATACCTTTAATTTGTGGTTATTTAAGGGGAAGGACAACCTAAAAAATAAGAGCCTTGAAGTCCTCGACAAGTTTTATTTTGATAAATTTTATTACTCAAATATTTTGAACAATTTGTCTTTTCCTTATTCCAGGCCTTTTCGGTTATCTGTGTGGTACAGTGGCAGGAGGACTACACTTGGATTTAGATTCAAATCCTAGCCTGCCTCTTTGCTTTCTCATCTGTAAAATGGGAGTAATAACTTCCACATAAAGTACAACGTTCTCACCTCTGACATCCCGGTTAGGGGAAGCCGAGCATCAAACTCTAATGGAGCAGAAAGACGCTCGCCTTTCAACGTGAGACTTGGCAGGGTTTGTGGCCTATAAAAATTACCTTGAACAACCAGGAGTCACCTCTTTGCCAAAGAGAAGTTGAGTGGAGGAATTCCTATGTTGTGCACACATCACATACAACAGATACACATACACATATTACACATACACACCTATATACAGACATTACATAAACCACCTAGATCACGGATACCTATAGGTATATAGATACCTATATACACATATTGCATATACCTATATGCACATCACACCTATACACCTATATACACACCTATATAGACATTACATATGTCCACCATAAACACTGTGTAGATCCACCTATATGCCCATCACACATACACACCTCTATATACATATTGCACATACACACGTACATCACATACCTATATACACATAACACGTAGATAAACCTATATGCACATCACACACACACAGCTATGTATACCTATTACATAGATGCAAGTTTGTTGGGAGGCTCCAAACTAGAGTGCTTTTCAAAGCTTAAAATATTACACAAATGTCAGTGATTATCATGGAAACTCCCTTCAGTGGGGTAGGTTCCCCGCTCCTTTGTCTTGTGTAACTGCTGTCCGTGTCGTGCGCAGGATCCACAACCCACACCAGACATCTTCCTCTGGTGGTTCTATCATGTGGCTCCGGATTGGTTCCGTCCGTAGTCTCTCCCTCCCTTTGTTGTACCCAAGTCGCCAGTGATGCTGTGCCAGAGGCTACTGCCACCCACCAGACACCTTCCTGCGGTGACTTGGGTCACCTACAACTCATCATTCTCCCGAAATGACGTCACACAATTTGCAACCATCTGGCACCTTCCCTAAGCAAAATACTAAATTAAAATCAAGACTGTCTTGAGATTTCTTTCAGAATGGCCCCATTGCTCTAGGATGTTCATCGCCATCAAATCACAGGCTGATGGAGAGGAAATAAACAGATTGGGGAAGAAGCTCCCAACAAGTGTTCATTGAATGAGAATAAAAAACATGAACCTGATGAGACATCCCCATTCAAATGAGAAAAGACAGTTCAGATTTCATTAAAGCCACAGTCATTCAGAAGTGTTGTACAGGCTTCTGCCAAGAAGGTTCCTTCTCTAGGTTAGTGAATGAAGCCGGATGTGGTGGGTGGCACAGGCCATCGGCCACCAGTGACCCTGAGTCTGGTGACTCGAGCTCCAGAGCTGGGAGCTGCTGGGATTAGCCACTGGGTACCTGCATTGAGCTCAGCAGCCATTAGAGGAGTCCTTGGGAGGGAGGGGACTGAATCGGCCCAGATGACGGCTGGACTATGTCCACATTTTGTGCTGATTGGCCAGGCCTTCCAAGTGGGGCAAAATAGGGAAACCCAGATTTAGTAATACTCAAGATTCAAATGGGAGAAAGGATTGGATTTAGGGTTGGGGCTTTGCTATTTTACTCTTTGACAAATCTCTGAACTTCTCTAAATCTCAATTTCTTCAAATCAAGGATAGATCCCTTTTAATTCTAAGTCCCAGAATCCCGTGATTCTGAAGACTGATGATGAAACTGCCTCATTTAGCAACCCCAGAACCTAAGCCCCAAGAGGGAATTAAGACTGTTGGTGAATCTGCTCTCTTGTCTGTTTTGTCATCATTGCCTTTTTTCCCCTTCTTCCTCCTACACTTCTCTTCCTTTTTTCTTCATCTTCTTTCTCCTTCCCTTCTTCACTCATTAAAATGGAGCCCCTAATCACTGTTTGCCTTGTGTGCCATGAGCAAAGAGAAGCACAGTGAAAAAATTTGACAGAATCACAGATTTAGAGTAGTAGGGACCTTAGAAGCCTTCTAGTCCAAATTCCCTCATTCAATAGAGGGTAAAGTTGAGACTGGGTCACATGGGCAAATGTCAAGAATCGGGATTCAAACCCAGGCCCAAATCCAGTGTTCTTAACCCCTGTGCCAAACAGCCTCTTGAAAAGATTGAGGAAGGAGCAGAGCTAGGGACAGCCACAGCAATATTCAGAACAAGTAAAGATCAAGAAATAGTGCGTTCACTCACTCTATTTCCACCCAGACTTTGGCTCCCTGGTGTGTCGTCCAACTTTGAATCTGCTGCTGTTTCCCTGCCTGTTTTCCCCAAAGCCAGGCCATCTATTTAGACCACTTGATTCTCTTAGCCACAATCCTTCTCTGCCCCACCCACCTGCCTTCAATGATGTGTTGAGCACACTGGACTAATTGGCTAAGAGCCAATCTCAAGAGAACAGTCAATGGAAGGTGGGGAAAACTAGGCATAAACTAACCATGGAAAATGATTCATTGTCATTAATTTACAGATCAGAGAGAGGCCGGGATTATGGATCTGATAAAGTGGGTGTTTTACACAAGCCTGTCGGGACTGAGTTTGCAGACATTTATGCTATCTCATGATAGGTGATGGTTAAATTTTCATTGTGAGCATTGTACACCAGAAATCAAATGTTAAAAAAAATTGTTTGTTTTGCTTGTGATAGAGACTTAAGCAAGTGATAGAGGTAGAAAAGTGGCTTAATGAATAAAGCTTTGGACCAGAAATCGGAAACACCTGAGTTCAAAGCCAGCCTCACACACTTGTTGTGTGACCCTGGGCAAGTCATTTCAATAAACATTTACTGAATACCTATTCTGTATCAGGCACTGTGTGGACAATAACCCTACTATGTGTCAGGCATATATATAAAGTGAATAATAACCCCTCCCTTTCAGGTTGTCATGGGATCAAACAAGTTATAAAACACTTAGCACAATGCCAGGAACATAGTAGGTACTGTTCCCCTTTTTCCCTGATGGACAAATTATAGCAGATTAAAAGGAAGCAGCATATACATTTTTTTCAGTGAGTCAGTTTTTAAACATTTACCAGCATAGTTCTGAGTGGATACAATTGGGGTTTCTCCTCTGACGTTGTTGCCAGTTATCAGGGTTGTATGAGAAATGGGCATTTAAAGCATGAATTGGAGATTCTAGACATAAAAGACTGTAGAGAAGGGTGGGGGGGGCAGGTAGGAAGAGGAACGGGTATCTAAAACAAGCTTCATTTCTCAGAGGCTCTCCCTAAGAGGACCGTTTTGTTTCTATCACACATGGGCAAGACCTCTCAGAGCTGTAGTTTCCTTCTCAATAAAATGACACAAAAAGGCCTGTTTGTAGCATCCCACATGAGTGGATTCTCATGGTTCCTTGTATGTGATCCCGTGTATTGTGTACATAGATGGAGAGCGCTGTGGCTCCTCATTCAAAGGGGAGACTCCCAAGAAAAAATGGAGAGAGAAGGGTTCAGGAGACAAGGGCGGGCTTGGAAGAGAGCCCGCAGAGCCCCAGGCATGTAAGGAGGAACGGCACCACAACATGCCCCTTGCCTCTCTGTGCCTGCACCCCAGACACCCCTGAGCACCGACTCCTTGAGCAAAATTGTGATGTCCTTAATTAATCTGAGATTCTTCTTGTTTTCCGGTTGAACTCCTGCCTCTTGTGTATCCTTCTGCCTAAACTGATCTGTATCATCTCCCTACTTACTGAGTCACTGCCTGCTTCAATAAATGTTTGCTTGCTATGAGCTCTTGTCTTTTATCAGGGAAAAGAGAAGTCAGCCTGAGCAGGAGGAAGCTCTTAGCATCCAGGGTGGGACGAATTTCCTGAGCCAAGTGATCAAAAAGCGTCAGTTTTGCCCTCAACCCCCAAAACCATCATATCTGGTGAATATAAATATCTAGCATGAAATAGATATAATTTTAGCCCTCTATTCCCCTTGAAGACATAAGAGCAAAAAAAGAAGAAAGAAAACGATCACCTATTCCCAGCCATCCTTAGTCTCCACAAGAGGAACTCCAGTTTCTGCAGAAATGGCATCTGGTGTCCCACATCAGAGAGCCTGGCTCCCACCTCCCGGGCCCTTGGGAGCCAGTGTAAATTCCTACATGAATTGTTGTGAGGCTCAAGTGAAAAAATAGTATGTGTCGTACCTGCATTCCTATGGAAACAAGACTGACTTTTATTGGTTGGATTGTTTTCCCGGAGAGCTTCTGGGAGGAAGAGGCAGAAAATGACCACGAGCAGCCATTTTTCCTGATTGTTACCTTTTGGAGGAGGAACTGGGTCCCTTTCTCCTTCCTCTGGATTCTTATTCCCAGATTTGGAGAGTACAGGTGCCTTTCTCCCCTTGAGCCCCACCTTGATGAGACTTGGGGGGAGGGAGGAAGGACCCTCTTTTTCCTCATTTGCCTACTAAGAGTGACTTGTGTCTCCCTTAAATTGGCAGGTGATTTCCTTTCCCTTCACAAGAAAGCTGAGCTCAGGGGAAGTAGCTAAGTTGGCCTCTATAATCAGCAGCACTGGCTGATTCTGATCTGAACTATTCACCTACCATTACTCACTGGTCTTTCCTTTCTATAGTTTCCTTCCCCATTAAATATATAAAAAGAAAATCTGGCACCCACTAATCCTTGTTAAATGTCGAATGCCTGGAGAGCTAGAGATTTGATGGAAGGCTTGGATGGGGAAGAAGGAAAAGCTTTCCCAGCTTCTGTCAGAGGGTCAGAGAGTGACTTTATTCCTAAGTCACAAAGGTGATGGAGGCGTAGATCAGGATAGACACCCCCCACCAAGAGCCAGCGATTGTCCAAAAACAGGCGAGTCTAAAACAGAAAAACAAATGACAGAAATATAATTGGAGCCCTGGCACTGGAGAGAAGGCCTTGAAAAGGAAAAGTAGGAAAAAAATCAGGAAAGGGGAATCTGCATTATTTTATTATCTTACCCTTAGATTCGTTACAGAGGAGGACCCTTCCCTTTCTATTAAGCTTAATACATGAAAGGAGGGATGTCATAGCAATACTTGAGATTTCCCCCATAAAATGCTTCTCCCCTTTCCTCCTCCATTTGTTAAACAGTCTGTTTTATGTCATATATAAAGCATTCTGCAAAGCTGATAGCCATTCCCTAATATGTTATGAATGATTATAATTTGAAAAATATGGCAAAGATAGTCGTGGCTGGGAAGGCTTCCCAGAAGAGGCAGAAGGGGACCTCTGAAGGACAGGGTGGTATTTGGGAGATGGGGAATCGAGAGAGAGGGGCTGGTGTTCCAGACAAGAGGTCCAGCAGACAGAATAAGCAAAGGCCGAGAGATGAAACTTCTCCCCTTGAAAGCCTAGGAGAGACCAGAAGGCAGCTGGGCCAGGGTCAGGGGATCAGAATTCTTACTCTACTTCTAACCCTTGCTATGTGGATGACCTCATTCCTGCCCTCTGGCCTGGAGCACTAATAGGTTAATGACTTGCCAAGGGGTACCCATCCAGAAAATGCTCAGACAGAATTTGAAACACTGGTTTCCCCTGACTGCACTAAAAGTCCCATCTTCCCCCTTGTTTCTTTCCTTGCTACTTTATCTCCCCTCCTTTGTTAAAACAAAGTCTCTCCATCCTACTGGATTACTCCAAATTCAGTCCAGCTCCTACCAGACCATCCCCACTTTTTTTTGGTCCTCAAACCAGGTTTATCTATCCTATCACTGGGAATTCCCCTAAGATAATGCCAATTCCCAAATGACTTATAATTTATGATTATTGCTGTCGAAATTATTATTATTGGTAGTTATTGTTATCCAGGATGCAGCATAAAATGGGATAATGGGTAAAGACAAGCTGAGGATCACAGTGACCTGAGTTGAGTCTTTCTCAACCTTGGTCCACCGCAGCTGGGTGACCCTGGGCAGGTAACAAGCTTTCAGTGCTTCCCCAAACAACCCTCTCAGGTGATGAATCACAGGATGGCTTAGGAAAGGGAGTTTCCTGATCAGGAGAGGGGACAGTAATGAGATCACGAATCCACTCCAAGTAATAAAAATAATAGCTGCTCTCAATGTAACTAGTGAGGATCTGAGGCAAGCTGTGAACTCCTGCAGCCTCTCTATTCAGCCCTGGGTTTCAATAGCTAAAGGCCTAAATCTGAAGTGTCAGCTCTGAGCTACTAAGAAGGTATGTTTTTAAGCGTGTTCACACTCCAGGCCCTTGAGAACCCCGGCACCCAGCTCTGGCTGCCACGAACAGCTCATTAGAGAAGGGAGGCAGGTGCTGAGCCTTCAGATCTGGCACTAGCTAAGTCCTTCAAAGGCCAGTTGGGGGCTGGCCTGCAGGATTATGGGAAGGGTGCTCCCACCACAGGCCTGTGAATCCCAGTCATTACCATCTTGAATGTGTCCACCTGAGGTCCAGGAACCTGCCCAGGAACTCTTGGCAGCCCTCTTCCTGATTACAAGGGGATACAGATGTAGTGAGATTTCACTTCACCGGCACTTGGCAGAAAAGAAAGATCTATTTATTAGGTTTTTGGAACAAGAGACTGATTATTCTTTTAGGAAAGTTACCACAAGGGCAATTTCTGCAGGACGGTGACTGGTCTCTGTTCTATTTCTATCCAGATCCATCCAAAGGGATGAAAATAATGATAACGATGCTGCTGATGATAATGTTTTGCATCTATAACAAATCCTCACAACCTCTGAACTATCTGGAATGGAAAGTTCCTAAAATAGACACAAAATTGAAGAAATCAAAACCACGTGGGAACAGAACGAGATATATGTCATCTTAGTCATCCTATTGCTACTGGAACTGTACCAAAGATGCTTTCAGTGAATCCTTAGAAGATAAGCTCATCTCCAAATACTCTTATTCAAATACAGAAAAGAGCAATCAATATATTTAATTCAACAATAGTCCATTAAACACAAAAGACTAATGTTAGAATATTAGCTTGACCTGGGATCATTCCTATCTTAACTCCACCAAATATCAAGGATGAGGACAACAATATCAGTAATAATAATAATAATAATAATAATAATAATAATAATAATAATAACAATTATTATTATTATTATAATAACTGAAATGTGCATTAAACTACAGAGCATTTCTGATAAGGCTTAATTGCCCTTCTTCAAGGATGCACTGGGAAAAGGGAGAGGAAGAATGGGGGAAATTACCTCATATTAAAGAGGGATGCAAGGAAAAATATTTACAATAAAGGGGGAAAGGATGAGATGGTAGGTAAGGCTTGAATCTCACTTTCAATGAGAGAAGAATACATACTCAATTCAATAAGAAAATATAACTTGATCAACTGGAAAGTAGGTGGGAAAGCAAGGAGAGAAAGGGGTGGAGGGAGACTGATAAAAGAAAGGGCAGATTAAGGAAGGTAATGATCAGGAGCAAAACAGACTTTTGAGGAGGGACAAAGAAGAAGAAGAAGTAACAAGAAAATAGGATGGAGAAAAATATACAATTAGCATTCATAACTGTGAATGTGAATGGAATGAA
Organism: Sminthopsis crassicaudata; assembly: GCF_048593235.1. Taxonomy (NCBI): domain Eukaryota; kingdom Metazoa; phylum Chordata; class Mammalia; order Dasyuromorphia; family Dasyuridae; genus Sminthopsis; species Sminthopsis crassicaudata. Next base: position 739,663,819 of record NC_133617.1, on the reverse strand, counting down.
TTCACCTATAAAACAGAAGTGGATAGCCAAATAAATAAGGAACAAACCCAAGGATGTGTTGTTTCCAAGAGACACATTTGAAACAGTAGGACACACACAGAACTGAGATAAATCTTAAAAGAATCTATTATGTCTCAGCTGAAATGAAAAAGACGGGGTAGAAATCTTGATCTCAAAGAGAAAGCAAAAATAGATCTCATTAAGAGAGAGACTCAGGGAAAATGCATTTTGCTAAAAGATATCAAAGACAATGAAGTGACAAAATTTTTACAACAAGTTTTTCTGACCTCATTTGTCAAATATATAGGAAACTGACCTAGATTTATAAAAATAGGAATCCTTCCCCAGTTGATAAATGATCAAAGGATATGAACAGGCAATTTTCAGAAGAAATGAAAGCTACTATGGTCATAAAAAGCGCTCTAAATCACTATTGATTAAAGAAATTCAAGCTAAAACAACCCTGGAGCACTACCTCACACGGATCAGATTGGCTGACATGACACAAACAGAAAATGACAAAAGGGAGAGGATTTGTGGGAAAATAGGGATGATAATCTAAATTGGTGGAATTGTAAATGTTCCAATCTTTCTAGAGAATAATTTGGAATTATGCCCCAAAGTCTGTAAAACTATACATACCTTTTGTCCCAGCAATACAATCACTGGGTCTATATCACAAAGAGATTAAAGGAAAAAGAAAAGGAAAAGTACCTACATGTACAAAAATATTTACAGCAATTCTTTTTTGTAGTTGCAAAGAACTGGAAATTGAGGAAATGCCCATCAATTGAGGAACGGCTAAATAAACTGTGGTATATGATTGTGATGGAATACTGTTGTAGTATAAGAAATGATCCCAGAAAAATCTGGCAAGACTCAAGAACTGATGCAAAGGGAAGTAAGCAGAACCGGAATAGTAAAAGCAATGTTGCATGATCAACAGTGAGATTTAGCTATTCTTACCAATACAATGTTCTAAGACTCATAATGAAAAATGCTATTCATCTTCAGAGAGAGAACCCAGTGAACCCAGAATTCTGAGTACAAATTGAAATATAATTTCTGATTTTCCTCATTTTTCTTCCTTTTTTGCAACACAGCTAATATAGAAATACGTTTTGCATGATTTCCCATATATAATTAATATCATATTGCTTGCCCTCTCAGTGGGTGGGGAAAGAACTGCAGGAAGGAAAAGAATTTGGAACTCAAAAAATGTTTTTAAGTATTAATAAATTTAAGGAAATGTCCTTCCTGGTAAAGGTTGAAAGTAATAAGAATCTTTAAAAGAGTAAAATGTTTTTAAGACTCAACTAAATATATTCCTAATAATCTAGAAAATGGGAGGGATATTTTGGATGCCCAATATGGCATCTATCCTAACTACATCATGACTAAGGATTATCTTTTCTGACAGCTTGTAAGGCTGATCACCCTGATTACAGAGCATGTAACACTACAATCTATTTTGTATATTGTTATCTCATTGAGCCTTATAACCAGCCTACTCTGAGTCTTCATATACCTAATTAATATGTGAAAAAATTGAGGCTCATCATGATGCCCATGGTTACATATCCAGTCAGTGTCAGAGAGAGGATGGATTCAAATCCAAATCTCTCCTAAATCTGATTCTATTGTACTCCTCATTACTGAATAACATCGCAAGATTTCCATGCATTGGAACGGATTATAAGATCCCAATATAAGAGTGGCAGTAGGGGACTGGATTCAATCACCCCATCTTGATGAAAGTAATTAGAACAAGGTAATTCTCACTTATTAAAGCAACCTTTCAACTGGAGGCTTTAGACAAGTGTGAAAAAGTCCCTGAACAATTTAATTTTGAAAGCTTTGAAGCTGTTGAATGGAACAGAGTGACATTGCCGGGAAGTATATTAGATGGGTCGAGGGGACTCGGTCATCCCCTGTGGTGCTAGTTCCCAATGGCACTTGGAAGCTTAGTGGTAGAAACCTTACAGATAAGGAAGGAGAGGAGAAACTGCTTAAGAGGAGGGAGAGCCCCTTGGCTTCCCATCCCAACCCCTGTTCTTGACCAGAAGGAAACATTGGGAACTTTGGAGGGTCAGAGGAAATGGGGACATCAAAGCCACAGTCCTAGTTCCAGTTATCACGGGGGAAATAGCCACAGAGTCTTGCTACAACAATATCATAAACTTAGAGCCAAAAAGGGACCTTAGAAATCATGGAATATAAACACCCTCCGTTTCTGGGAAAGGAACAAGAACTGAGAGAGGTTAAATGGAAATCCCAGGGTCAGCCAGGACACATGCAGCAGAGCAAGGGCTCCCATTCAGAACTGAGTCAGTCAGTTTCCCCCTTCCCTTTCCTAAGAGAACTTGCAGAGGATGACTTCTTTGTAAAACATCAGAGAAAGACAACACAACAGTCAGGACGGCAGTATCTCACAAGGATAGCAAAAAGACAAAGGTCAGGGGGAGGAAAATGAGTACAGAAATTGTCAGTGTCTGTAGAACTGAGTCATAGCTAAAGAACTGGCACAAGACTCAGCAAAAACCAGAATATCGAGATAGTTTATACACAAATAAATACAGCCATAATGCTTCTAATCTGCTTTTATCCTCTTCTAATATTGTGTGAATGAGCTCCTATTCTGTGTTATCTACATCCCCAGCAACCCTCATTCTTTCCAAGTTATGGGTTGATGAAGGCTTAACCTTACTCCCTGCTAGGGTATTTTCCCTTGAAAAGGGGACTCCCAGAGAGCCCAATGCCTTCAGGTTTTAGAAAACTGCCTTTCTAACAACAGGCAGCGTGGCAAAAAATCAGGCATCTAGGGGCCCTGCCTGGCACACAATCACAGCTCACAGAGAAACTTCCTTCCTTGCCAACACATAGGTCCGATGTGGGGGGCCCAAGATGGTGGAGAGAAGCCAGGAAGTTTCTCAAGCTCTCCCGAGTTTCCCTCAGAAACAACATGAGGTCAAGCCTCTAAAAGAATCCTGGAGCAAAAGAATCCACAAAAGATGATAGGAAATAACTTTTGAGTCCAAGATAACTTAGGACTTTAGGAAAGTCTGTCTCACTTAGGTAAAAGGGAAGGAACAATACCCACCATACCCCAGGAACAGAGCTCAGCTTTTAAAAATGAGCAAAAAAAAGCCCTGGCCATAGAAAGGTACTATTGCCACAGACCAAAATAACTGACCTGGAAAAGAGATCCAAGAGAGATCATTTAAGAATTATTGGACTACTCAAAAGCCACGATCAGAGGTTTGGATGGAAGTTAACTTTGATGTGATGATTAAAAAAAATTAATTAAGGGATGAAAAAAAGCATTGTACTGGGAGAAGAAGAAAGGAGAAGCAGAATGGGGTAAATTATATTATATGAAGAGGCATGAAATATCTATTATAGTAGAGGGAAAGAAGGGAGGCGATAAGCACTGTTTGAACCTTACTCTGATCAGATTTGGCTCCGAGAGAATAAACACCCACTTAGTTGTGTAGAGAAATCTATCATCCTATTGGGATTAAAAAGGTAAAGAAAAAGAAGGAGATAAGTAGGAGGGGGAAGATAAGGAAGATGGAGAGGATAGAAGGGAGGGCAGATGGAGGGAGGCAATAAACAGAATCAAAACACTGGTGAGGAGGGACAGGGTGAAAAGTGAGAGAAAAGTATAAAATGAGGGAAAATAGGCTGGAGGGAAATACATTGAATATGAATGGGATGAGTTCTCTCATAAAATGAAAGTGAATTGAAGCGTGGATTAAAAGCCAGAACCCTACAATATGTTGTTTATAAAAATACATTTGGAGCAAAGAAACACCTACAGAGTAAAGGTTAAAAGTTGGAGGAAAATGTATTATGTTTCAACTGAAGTTTTAAAAAAAAGCAGGAGTAACAATCCTCAGATAAAGCAAATTTTATCTGAGCCAAAAATTGCTCAGATAAAGCAAAAATTAAAAATAGATCTAATTAAAAGAGACAAGGAAGGAAATTTCATCTTGCTAAAAGGTATCATAGATGATAAAGTAATATCAATACTAAACCTATGTGTACCAAGTGGAATAGCATCCAGATTCTTAAAGAAGAAGTAAAGTGAGTTACAGGAAAAAATAGATAGCAAAACCATAGTATTGTGGGACCTCAATGTCTTCCCGACAAACACACAGAGAACTCAAGAAATCTAACCACAAAATAAATAAGAAAGGAGTTAAAGAGGTGAAAAGAATGTTAGAAAAATTAGATAAGATAGTCCTCTGGGTTTTGCAGTTGTCAATGCTGAAAAATTACCCATGCATATATCCTGTAAATAAAAAGCTATAATAAAAAAAGGAAAGACCTAAAACAAAACAAAACAAAACAAAAAAACAAACAAACAAACAATGAGATAAACCCAATCGGTTCCAATCGACAGTTATGAACTGAACCAGCTACACCCAGCGAAAGAACTCTGGGAGATGACTATGAACCACTACATAGAATTCCCAATCCCTCTATTTTTGTCCTCCTGCATTTCTGATTTACTTCATAGGCTAATTGTATGCTATTTCAAGTCCGATTCTTTTTGTGCAGCAAAACAACTGTTTGGACATGTATACATATATTGTATTTAATTTATACTTTAACATATTTAACATGTATTGGTCAACCTGCCATCAGGGGGAAGGGGTGGGGGGAAAGAGGGGAAAAATTAGAATAAAAGGTTTTGTAATTGTCAATGCTGAAAAATTACCCATGCACATATCTGGTACATAAAAAGCTATATTAAAAAAAAAAGATCTCTGGAGAATATTGAATGGGGATAGAAAGGAATATACTTTTTACTCAGTGGTATATATAATACCCACACAAAAGTTGATTATGTATTAGGGCATAAAAACCTTACAAATAAATGCAGAAAGTTAGAAATATTAAATGGGTCCTTTTCATATCATGACGCAATAAAAATTACATGTAATAAAGGGCCATGAGAATATAGATTAAAAATTCATTGGAAACTGAATAATCTAATCCTAAAGAATGAATGGTTATGAGGTTAAAAGTACTTATTGGTCAAGTCATTTGTTCCATGAACATCAGTTTTTTCTCCTATAAAACAAGAAGGTTGGGTTAAGATGGTTTATAAATATATTTTTTTTTCTGGCTTTAAACCTATAATCCCATAATCATTTGTTCCCTTCATAAAATCATTTACATTACTTCCACTTTGCATATCGCCACTGGCAAAATATAATATTATAGCCTCATCTTTTCCTCCTCTCACCTTCGGGACAACCCAAATTTTTGGAGATCTTAATATTCTATGACTCATCAGGTATATAGCAACATCAGGAGTATGCATGTATTAAAAGTAGTATAGGTATTTGAATATGTTTGGGACTTTTGATACCAATGCACAGTTTCAAAACCAGTGGCAAATCAACCCATGGTAACCATTATGTTTAGTTCTGGGACTGGTCCTTCTCCATTCGCTCTATCTCTGTTAGACATAGCAGCTAATGGATTATCCATTCAATCATATCTCATAATTTGGGTGATATTCCTCAATCCACTTTTTATTTTCCTTTGTGGATAATCTGGTCACTCTTTTTAAAACTGCTTTCTCTAAAGGAGCTCCTGAAATATTCTGAGTGCTAAATGAAATGAATGCAATGACTTCTACAAATAGAAATGTGTGAAGGATCTCACCATCTTTAATGAATCCCTCTTTAATATGGGCTACGGTCAGGAGATCCTCTGTGACTGGGTGGAACACTCCTGGAAATTTCATTTTTCTCTGTGTTAAAAAAAAGCAAAATAGATCCAGCCGGCACCGTCCACAGCAATATGATCTTTAAAAACACAAACTCTCTCATCTGCCAAACTCCCCCAGCCCTCCAACTATTGAACAGCTAAGAAGGTAGCAAATAGTTGAGTGAACAAGTATTTATTAAATGCCTGGTGTGTCGGGCTAAATTGGGAAGACAAAGAAAGCTCAAAACCAGACTCTGCCCTCAAGAATCTCATGGTCTAATGGGAGATAACATTGCACGGGATAAATTGGAAATGATCTTAGAGGAATAGCATTAATATTGTGCAGGAATGGGAAGGACTTTTAGCCGAAGACAGGATTTTAATTGAGACCTAAAGGGCAAGCCAGGAGAGAGATAAGGAGGAGAAGAACTATAGACATCAGTGTCAGCTGCTGAAAGAGCTTGTAGGCTGGAGATAAAGTGTCTTGTGAGTGTAACAGAGAAATGATAGTGTCACTGGATCACAGGGAGAGAAGTGAGTCGTAAGAAATCTGGGAAGGTAGAAAGGAGCCAGGCTATGAAGGAACAAACAGGATGTTTCCATTTGATCCTGGAGGTGACAGAGAGAGACTGGAATTTATTGAAGGGTGTGGGGAGATAGGAAATAGTCAGACCTGCATGCATGGAGGACTGCATGATGGTTGGATGATGGACTGAAGTGTGTGTGTGTGTGTGAGAGAGAGAGAGAGAGAGAGAGAGAGAGAGAGAGAGAGAGAGACAGACAGAGAAAGAGAGAGAGAGAGAGAGAGAGAGAGAGAGAGAGAGAGAGAGAGAGAGACAGAGACAGAGAGAGAGACAGAGACAGAGAGACAGAGAGAGACACAGAGAGAGAGAGAGAGACAGAGAAAGAGATAGAGACAGAGACAGAGGGGGGGAGAAAGAGGGAGAGAGAAACAGAGACACAGAGAGAGACTGAGAGACACAGACAGACAGAAACAGAGAGAACCAACCATAAAGTCCTACAAAGTACCAGCTTCATCCTCAAAGGAGAGAACATGAAAGCCAGAAAAAGAAAGTATTCTAAATAAGATGAGCACAAGTCTCCACAGCACTTTTAGGTTTGCAAATCCTTTGCAAGTATTATCTCATTTGACTCTCAGAGTAACACAACACTCCCATTTTACAGATGAGAAAGCTGAAGCCTTCGGCATTTAACTAAAGGCAGTAAGTGTTTATGCCAGTATTCAAAGCAAAGTCATAGAGTTAGAGCTGGTAGAGACTTCAAAGACCATTGAATCCAATCTCTAAGTGATGTACACAGAAATAAGTGGAATCTCACTGAGTGTGTCCATCAGCACAGATACCGTAGCCAGGTAGTACAGATGGGCACTGCACTGGGTCCAGAGTTGAATAAAAGGAGATCCTAAGAGCTCCTGGGCTTTGACATTTAACCCATCACTAAAAAGGCTCTGAACCTTGCCATCCACCTGCATATGGATTCCGCTACTCCTTGTCTCCCTCAGTGAGAACAGCAGGAAGAGTCTTCTTTCCACTTCATATCCACACACTTAGCCCATTGCTTAGCACACAGTTCGCACTCGAGAAGGGTTTTTCATTTGTTTTATCACACTT